>NC_048926.1:52128293-52132528 GCF_011077185.1 Oxyura jamaicensis | reverse complement strand
AAGGAAAGGAAAGGAAAGGAAAGGAAAGGAAAGGAAAGGAAAGGAAAGGAAAGGAAAAACAAGAAGGTTGCATTGATGAAGAGCCTAGTGGGGGAGCTTGTGTGGGATGTGGGCTTTGGAACATGCCAAGGTGCCTGACCTCAAAAGCACAAAAGGTTTCTGGGTCTGTGGTGGGAGTGAGCTGTCTTTTCTTTAAGACATGAAAAGAAGGCCCTTTCAAAGTAACAGATCATGGTGACTTTAAGCTGTAGAAGGAGAGAGGTCCATTAATTCCAGAGCACACATAAGCCATTTCTTCGGCTGTAGCAGTTGCCGCAGGGTCCAGCCCTTCTCTAATGCAGCACAACGCAAATATGCTGCGTCATAAAGGCTGCCCCTGGCCGTCTTCCTACCTTGCTATTTTGCTAGCTTGCTTTCTCAGCTGGAGTTTTAGTATCAGCTTTATCTCAAAGCTTTTCCCACACAGAAATGCCACAACCTGCCATCTCCTCCTCATACCATACACAGATGTATCTGGCACGGCAAATAAATCAAAATGCTGCAGTCCGAACACAGTTTGAAGAAAACACAAACATAGCATATCCTTGTACTTGGAGCTGAAAGAAAAGAATCTCAATATTGTAACTCTCATGAGTTTCAAGATAATAAGAGTTCCTAGCAGGCAGCCACTTTATTAAGGCTAAATCTTGCCCTATGCTTCAGATATTAAACTGTAAAGAACCAGTGTGTTCAGTGCCAGGAGGAAGTTGCTCTGGGGCAAAGTTCTTCCTTCATTTTCATCTCTCAGTTGTAAAGCAGCATTACAAATTTCTTAAATAATGTTTCTAATTTCCACTCCATGTAGAAACAGATGAAATCCAACATCTATTGCTATTATTCTGTGAGTATCCAAACTGGTCTGTTCTTGTTTTAGGGAACTGAAGTGTTTCTTCCTCTTACAACTTTCTGGCCAATGTTTGTTTCCTTTGATTCTTCTTCCTATGACATATCCTTTTGGCTTTAAGAGACTTAATTTAGAAGATACTCTCTACCCCATATAGCTTTCTCTTAGCAGAGCCTCTGTTCATACTTCATATTAGTAACTAATCTGTAAGACCCCTACCTAACCTTTCTGTTTGTTTGATTGTTTTCCCCAGGATTTGGGCTCACAAGAGCTAAAGTTTCACAAGAGTTCCTGACGCTGTAGGATTCACATAGTTCATACGTCCCTTGTCAGTCTTGTATGATGGCCGATAAAGTAATACAGGCCTCAATGTGCTTTTAAATATTCCCTTTTTACAGAGGAATCATCTAGTAAATCAGAGAAATATTATCCTGATGCTGGAATGGTATTAAAGTGCTTAATTCATTACAATTCTTTGTCTTCTCTTCTAAATTAAGTCATCCTGAACTTTTTTTTTTTTTTTTTTTTGAAAAGGCAACACTAAATAAATATTGGATGAAAAAAAAAATAATATAACATTCACTTTTTTTTTTTTTTTCCCTCAGATTTATTGTTTCATCTCATTCAACCTGAAATTTACCATGCCAAGGTCTAGGGACCTCCATGCAGTTTGTTGGAGTACTCCTCCTGGTGAGAAAGCTAATGAAGGTGCAGGAATTTTCATCCTCTTTTTCCTGCTGCATCAAGCACTCATATGCCATTACTGTTTCCTTTAGGGCAATGCTAATAATCTGAAATACTTCTCAGCAGTCCTTCCTGTTTCAACAATCCCCCATCACAGAAAAAGCAGACAATCAACTTCAGAGAAAATCTTATTAGATATTTTGTTGCTCAATTTATGTTTGCAACAATGATAAAAGAACCCATAAAAGCACAGAATTATTTCCCAAAGGTGAGCCTTCTCTTGCATCTGCAACTTTGTAATGAGAGAGCATATAAGAAGAGATGCGTGGTTGAATCTTTCCACATAATCCAGATTTCAAATTAAAGAACACACAGCTTCAGAAATCACAACTTCCACCCACTCCTCCTCACTGTGGTCCTTCAAAAGGTTTCACAACCAAACCTGCCCACTCTGAGGCTGGGTGTTACCAGTGCCTCTGAACATCAGACTACAGGCACTGCTTCTGACCCAGCTGCCTACTCATCTCCAAGGCCAACACACTAAAAATCTTTACTTTTGTTTCTGAACTCTTTGGGGAAAATGTCATTAAAGCCTCTTATCTTTGATCTGTGGCATAATGATCATGGTAAGTCTGAAGTCTCCCTGAGAAGCTGCTTTTAGAAATGTAGGCACGAAGTTTATTTTAAGACCTGGAGCTGTCTTCTTGAAAAGCTCCTGTATTTTTTTTAACCTTAGGAAGACATGACGGGTATGTGCAGTTTTTAAAGTTATATTCTGAAAGGTTGTAATCACTAAGAAGATGAAATATCTCTGAACTTTGAAACTGCTTGCTGCTGGTTCGGTATGGAACAGAAATGATGTATGTGAAGGGAAGATGTCCATGAAGGGCTGCAATGGAGCAGTCCCAGCCATCATTCAGTCCTACAGCTTACCTGTTCGCTGTCACCAGCCATGTACCCTGGCAGCTGCAGGCTGCTGAATCCCATAGAGGTGGTCTGAAACAATCCAAGAGATTCCTCAGGTGTCCTCAACCCAAAGCCTGTTGTGTTTTTTATGTTCAGGGCTACCTAAATCAGCAGGTGTGCAAGACAGAGCTGGGCTGCTCTGGCACGGGCAGCAAGTGGGAATGTCCTGGTACAGTAAGTGTTTCTCCTGCAGGTGTAAGACTCCTTGCTTCTTGTCAGACTGAGGTGTCAGCCTGATCAGGCAGTCTTCACTGATAGCCATGATTTTTCTTCCTGTTCTTTTGTATGAAATTTTGTATAAAATGAGCACATAAAGTGAAACTGTGTATGACAAAGCGAGGGCTGTTTCCTTGAATTTCTCTGTTGAGTCTTTAGTCTTGTGGACTCTTAGCAAAGATGGCTGCAAAGCTCTGGGGCAAACGTTAACATAGCAATGCATGTGAAATTACTAGTTCGGAACACAAAAACAACCAACTTGAGACACAATAACCACTTTATCTCCACAAGAACAACATACGCAGGTGTGGCCACGGAAAATACTAGCACAGGTTGTGGGTGTTGCCGGGAGGAAAGGAAATACTGGATAGCTGGAAGGGGCCATAAATGACCAAACAGCAGCCAAGGCCCAGCCCATGCCAGGTAAGGTATTTGTGGGAGACCTGTAGACAGTGCTGGGAGACTGAAGCAACACATCCTGACACCTTTCTCCACCAGTATTTCCCCCCACCCATGGCTGGCCCCACGCTGCCTGTGGGCACTGGTTTGAGTGCAAGGAGGGGGGGCCGAGCCCCACGCCTGCTGCAGGGCCTCCTTCCACCCTGTGGGCTCCTCGGGGCAGATGGAGGATTGCAGTTATGGTTATAGAGGGCTTGCAGAGACCTGAATGCCTTTAACGAGGTTCCTGCACTGTTAGGTGGCAAACCTGCCCTGGCTGTGGTGGATCTCCTCAGCGTTAGCGGTCTGCGGTCGCTGTGTGTGGTGCAGTGAGCTGCTCTCCACCCAGTGCGTGTTTCAGGGCCGCATCTCTGCAAAACATCACCGCTATGGAGTTGCTATTCCCTTGTGAGCACTGTGCTGAATGTAGAAACCATTTTTTTTTTTTTTCTTAAATTGGATTAGCGGGCTCTGAGACGAAGCGAGGCTGCCTGCCAGGACACTGGCCCACATGAATAATGTAAATAAACCAAACCCCGCAGCGTTCAGCGCTGCGGTGCCCGTGGACACACCCTTCGGTGCTGCGCTGCCCGGGGGCCAAACGACCCCCGCGAACCCCCTGGACCCTAACTCAGCTCCACCCGGCCCCCTCCATCCGGGCGCGGGTCTCGAACCGGGGTCCCCAGCTCAGCCCCTCCCAGCGCCTGCCCTCCGGGGCCCCCTCCCTCCACGCCCGCCGGCTTCACGTGCGCCCACCACCCGCGAGCATGCGCAGAAGGCGAGGCGGCGGCCTGGCGAGCATGCGCCCTGAGGGAGGCGGCGGCCGCGGCGGCGGCGGCCGGGCGGGGAGTGCCGGTGGCGGCGCGTCGGGGGCTGCTGCAGCCTCGGCCTCGGCCTCGGCCTCGCCTCGCCTCCCCTCTCCGGTCGCCATGGACGAGCAGAGAGTGAGTGCGGCAGCGGCGGGGCCGGAGGACGTCCCCCTGCCTGCCCCCCGTCACGGCGGTGTCCGTTACCGGGGGGGGGCGCCGCCGCCGAGGCCCTGTCACGG
>NC_048926.1:52036456-52127893 GCF_011077185.1 Oxyura jamaicensis | reverse complement strand
GGTGGGGTCACGGGCGGAAAGCTCGGAGGCGGCTGCTTGGCTCACCGAAGGGGCTCCCGCTGCTGACCCCGTCAGGTTGGAGCTGCAGGTGGTGGCCTGAATCCCGCGGGTAAGGTGTTTGGCAGTCGCACTCTGGTATTGCTGCTCTCGCACCTGTGAAGGTGAGGCGTGAATTGCCAACAAGTAGTCTTTCTCACAAGTAACTACCTCAATTTAAGTCTGTCTCCCCTTAAGTGAATTAGTCCTTCAGGGAAGGAGCGGGTGAGAGGGCTGCAGCGCTTTGAATGCTGCAGGTGGATACTCCCGAGAGACCTCATTGATCGTGTGTGAGTGCCGGTGCTGCCAGGATGTTCTGAGCACAGTACTAATGTTGCAGTTCACCTCTGACTTTGCAATGCTTCATCTCGTAATTTACTCTTGTCCCTTGTGCTGTCTTAAGTCCTTTTCCAAACTCTGGCGGCTTCTGTGTATGTAAGAAGTGCGGAAGATTACATTTGTAGAGGCTAGGTAAGCAAGTCTTTTTTTGCTTGAAACTTCAGCTGCACTCAAAGGTTCAAATGACACAGGATTTTGTCCTGCGCTGCTTCAGAAACTGAATTCTGCATCCAGCCTTGTCATAAAACTTCAGCATGTGATCTTGAACAAGTTAATAACTTGCTTCTTAAACAAAACTGATGTAATTGTTTAATTTGCGGAAGTTTACTCTTATTTTTATGAGGGCCACAGCTGCTTCAACAGGTGCTGTGCGATGTCAGTTACTGGCTATCCAGAGAGAGGTATATTGTCTTACTTTTATTCTCCTGGCAAGACTACAAGACCCCACATGATGCAGGGCTCCATCTCCTTTTTCATACTCTTTTATGTGCTTCATCCTTTGCCCATCAGCACCGTTGCTTTACAGGTGCCATCTCCTCTTTCTATAAAGATGGTGTTAGGTTCAGAGAACAAGAGAAGGGCATAAAACTGAAGAACAGTGTATATTAACGATTAGAAAACATATATTAGCAGTTGAAAGTTGACTTTCTGCTCTGGGCATTGGTGGTGTGTTGAATTAATGCAGCAAGGTTTTGGTAGTGGGAGGCTGCAGGAGCAGCCTCTATGGGAAAAGACCAGAGCTGTCATCTTGTGAGACAGAGACAGTTCCAGCTACCTCCAAAACATGCCTGCTGCTGGCAAAAGCTGAGCCCACCAGTGATGTTGACTGTGCCTCTGTGATAATGTTATTTAAGAAAAGTCAGAAAACACCCTGCAGCAGCTGTTGTGGGAGAGGGGAGTGAGAAAATGTGAGAGAAGCAGCCCTGCAGCCCCCAGGTGAGTGGAGCAGGAGGGCAGTAGGTGCTCCAGGCACACAGCAACAGTTCCCCTGTGGCCTGTGGAGAGGCCCCTGGTGGAGCAGGCTGTGCGAGGGATGGTGTTCTTAGTTTCTTTTTGTTTTTTTCACTTTCCTAATCTGTCATTAACTGGCAATAAATTCATAGGATCATAGAAGGGTTTGGGTTGGAATGGACCATAAAGATCTTCCAACTCCAACCCCCTGCTGTGGGCAGGGATGCCACCCACTAGGTCAGGGTGGCCAATGCCCCATCCAGCCTGGCCTTGAACACTTCCAGGGATGGGGGCAGCCACAGCTTCTCTGGGTGACCTGTACGAGTGCCTCACAACCCTCTGAGCAAAGGATTTCTTCCTAAAGTCTAATCTAAACCTAAAACTTTTTTTTTTTAATTTAAAGCCATTACTCCTTGTCCTGTTCTACACCCCCTGACAAAGAGTTCCTTCAGTGCTTTCTTGTAGGCCTCCTTCAGGTACTGGAAGACCTAATAATCCTTCCCGAAACAGAGGAGGGGTACCTCTTGTGCCTATGGTGGCACTTACTGAGAGATTTCCTTGTCCTTGTCATAATCCATGAGGTTTCTCAGTTTATTTTCTCTCCCTGCCCCGCTGAGGGGGAATGGAAGAGTGGCTTGGTGAGCACCTGGCCGCCAGCCGAGGTCAACCTGCTACAGGTGGTTAAGAAAAATTATGTGTGCTGCTGGTGGATATTTTTAGGCCTCTTTCATCTGTGTTTGCAGAAAGTATCTTATTTTTTTTCAAGTTTGATCAAACCTGGTATAATTTTTATCTGGAGAAATGTATGTCTTGCTTAAAAAGATCTCATACTCACTGGTCAGTTTACCTTTAGATGTAGTGAAAAACCTTGTTTGACAGTCATCTTAGAGCTGCTGCTGTATTTGTCAGATCGACTGTGCAAAGGCTTTCTAAGCATTCTTCAAGTGTAGATCTTTTCCTTTAGTCATACGCAGCTATAAAAACCCAGTGCATTGTCCAGTACCATGTACAAGAAGACTAATTTTTTTCCACATGGTAGAACTGAGTAAGCCCTACAATCCTGGTTGAAAGAGGATTGGGAGTTTTCTTGTTCATCCAAATTGACAGTTATGTTTATAGGATCTAAGGCTTAACGGTGGGCTGACATGCAAAAACAATTGCTTCTGGTCAGTAATGAATGCAGAAGCAGCTGGCTGGATGATGGCATCTCATCTGGCAGTCTGTGTACAAAGGTGTCTTTAAATATGTTCTGTTTGAACCAAACAGTGAGCATATTCTGTAAGGAAGTGATAAAGGCTTACTGTACTGAGCATTTCTGAAAGAAGCCAGTCTGGTCTTGTTTCTTCTCCTTGCAGTCTTAATTCCAGTCATTGCTAGCAGTTGACTTGTCTTTTACAACATGCTGTCATGAAAGTGCTGTGTAAAGCAGTAGAATTGCACTTTCCTCTGCCAGAGGTTTGACACAGAGCATGACACTATGCAAAAAGGCAATGGGGCAGTAAGCACATTGTAGAGTCTTTTGAGAAATGCTGACGAAGAGAAGAATAACATAGGAAAAAAACAGCCTTAGGACTGTTGGAGAAGTTCCTTGTAAGGCAGGTAGCACATCTAAGTGGATGCTATGAAAGAATAAAACATTATTCTTGCTTTTTAGCAAACTAGCTCAGTAGTAAACGGTTATTCAGAAATTGCTTGTGAGAGAGGGTGGGGATGAACCTTTGCAACATCTTTTGGGTAATCTAGGAGTTTGTGAGGTGTGCTTATTAGCTCCCCATCTGCCTTGATTTCCTTATGTTGTCATGTAACAATGTTAAGCTTAGCAACTTGAAACTCAGTCCAACTGTTTAATTTCATTTAAGATAGCTTCAGTTTCTTAAGAAGCCACATAAATCCAGCATTTTAGATTCAGATTTGTTTCTAGAACTTACACGTTCAGTATTCTTGAACTGTAGAGTTAAACTTAATTTTAAATACCAAACATTGATTTGTTTTTGTTGCATTCTTTGAATGAGTGACTTAGCAAAATTAAATTTGTTAGACTGTTTAATTAAAAAAATGTCTTGATATGCTTACCAATTTTGCATGTTGAGTGCATATTTTGTAAGCTTAATCTACTGCTTTTTAATGGCTAGAGGTAGTATACCACAGATAAAACCTTGTTTTTCTTTCCCTGGTAGCAGTACACTTCTGTCTTTGAGTGTTCTAAGTTGGACGATACAAAGTGTTTACCAAAGAATTTTACAACTTGAGGAATAAGTTTAAAAATCTTAGTTGTACTCCACAGATCATGTAGAATAAACTGCCAGCTTTTGACAAATGATTTTTTTTTTTCTCTGTGTTTCTTTTTACCTTCTTTGTTTTATTTACTAGTTTTCTGCTCGGTTGTATAAATGCTGGTTCTATCATTTCTATCATCTGGAGATGTTATATAGGGCAGAGTGTGGTGACATCTGGTCTGGTTGATTAGATGACTTGGGAATTTCAGTAATTTCGGTAGCAAAACGTGAAATAGTATATTGCAGAATAAAGTCTTGAATTTTCTCAAACTAACAAATAAAGATCTTTAATTTGGTAGAACACTTAGACCTTTGATACTCTTTTTAACGAAATATATCTTGTGATCTCCTGTTGGAAGAGTTGAATCTGCCACAGCTAGAACATGTGTTATGAATTTCCATATATGTTGAAATGGTGATGACTGATGTCCTTTTGCAGTTTCTTACTTGTTTCTGTAATTCTAGGAGACTCTGCAAAGGATTGTCTCTACTCTAGCAAACAAGAATGATGAAATTCACAACTTCATTGACACGCTGAACCACACAATAAGGAACGTACAGGTATATATGTTAGGACTTGTAGGCAGTACCTCAGAGGGACCAGTTTTCCAGTGGTTGTGTAGTATATAAGGAATGGGCTATAAGAATCAAACTTAAACTATAACTTTGTGTTGGAACCACGTAGGACAACACTTTACTTTTGAAGTGGAAGTTATAGTGGTACCTCCATTTGAAAGGTACAGTGGTTTTGCTTTTCTGGAAAAAAAAAAAAAAAAAAAAAAAAAAATCCACTATTTGGGGGGGGGGGGTCAATTTGTTTGGAAGAGGGAATCTGTTTTTGATGCGTGACCTCAAACTCCTGTTAAATCCAGGTGGTCTGTTCTTTCAGATGTCTGTTTGGCAGATTGGAAAATGAGAACATCTAGATACTTCAGGGAAATTCTTTGCTCTTTCCCTTTTTAGTAGTTGCAAATTGTTGGGCTTAAGTCAACAGTTAGATCTGTTTTTTAGGGCATTTGCTCTAGGTTCAGTTTCCTTCAGCCTGTCAATAAGCAGTAAGTTGTTTCTTGTTAAAGCTGAGCCGTGTTTATAGCCGAAATGGAAGTCATCCAGCAGATTTTTAATCTGCTTTAAGTGCAGTTTATAGTTTCACATGAAGTTATTTTATACGAAACTGGATATCTGCCTCTTTACAAACATCAGGTAGCTACTATATAATTGCAAGAGGGAAACGAAGGCCTTTTAGCACGGAACAAAGTTGCCAAGTAAGTTGGTTCTGTGCATGTTTCTTGGTATCACAGAAGTTTTCATGGATTTCTGTTGTCAGTGTCCTGATGTTAAGTCTGCTTAGGAGGTACCTATTGTTCTTAGTGTTTTCTCCTCTTTGCTAAAGTGAGGAGCAATAACAAGATATACAGTGGTCTTGGCAAAGTGTTTTTGGGCAAACAATATGATTTTCAGTCTAAAAGGCTAGTCTGCATGGTTTCCATTACAAATTGCAACAGCTTTCAATTCTCTTTTTAAGGAAAACTCTTCTAATGTGATCAGTGAGTTGGATGAAGAATTTGATGCTCTGTATTCAGTGCTGGATGAGATGAAGGGGACTATGGCCAACACTATTCAGCAAGAAAAGGCTCATAAAATTCAAGCTCTGCAGGTAACTATAAAATGTCTTTTATTTGGTTGCAAAAATTTTAGATGTAGTTTTAAACTGCTATTTTAAGTCTTAACTTGAAAATGAGGCTATGGTAATGTTGCAAGAAATACACTGACTACAAGGTAAATGTCATCTTCGATGTAAGTGCTTCTCTGGTCTCTTCTAGGATTCTTAATGGTCCCTAGTGCATTTATGTTGTGGACGTAGTTACACATATAGAAAGTGGTATAACCTGTAACTTATGGGTGGTGAAGGGCTGCACAGGAAAAGGACTAGTTATGTTTGCTGCCATCATAGCATGGTTTGGGTTGGAAGGGACCTTAAAGACTATCTAATTCCAACCCCCTGCCATGGGCAGGGACACCTCCCACCAGACCAGGTTGCCCAAAGCCCCATCCAGCCTGGTGTTGTACCTCCAGGTATGGGGCATCCACAGCTTCTCAGGTAACTCGTTCCAGTGCCTCACCACCCTCAGAGTAAAGAATGTCTTCCTTATATCTAATCTAAATCTACCCTCTTTTAGCCATTACCCCTTGTCCTATCACTGCACCCCCTGACAGAAGGTCCCTCCCCAGCTTTCCTGTAGGCCCCCTTTAGGCACTGGAAGGCCACTGTAAGGTCTGCCCGGAGCCTTCTCTTCTCCAGGCTGAGCAACCCCAACTCCCTCAGCCTGTCTTCGTAGGAGAGCTGCTCCAGACCCTTCATCATCTCTGTGGCTTCCTCTGGACTTGTTCTAAGAGGTCCATGTCCTTCTTGTGCTGGGGGCCCCAGAGCAGAACACAGTGCTCCAGGTGGGGTCTCACAAGAGCAGAGCAGAGGGGGGCAATCACCTCCCTAGCCCTGCCGGCCACGCTGCTTTTGCTGCAGCCAGGATACGGTTGGCTTTCTGGGCTGCAGGCACACAGTGCTGGCTCACAGTGAGCTTCTTGTCAACCAACAACCCTGGGTCCTTCTCAGAGCTGCTCCCAATCTGTTCACTGCCAAGCCTCTGTGCTTGGGATTGCCCTGTCCCAGATGCAGGACCTTGCACTTAGTCGTGTTGAACCTCATGATGTTCACACAGGCCCACCTCTTAAGCCTGTCCAGGTCCATTTGTTCTTCTGAAAATTTGCCTTCACTTTGCCAGACGGTTTAAAGAAACTTGAGGAACTGTTTCTTAAAACAAATTCCAAAGGATTCCTTATGGTCTGCTTTATCCTCCTACCATGTACTTGGTGGTGTAAATAATTTCAGAATTCCTGGGTGCACAATATAAATTTTACTTTCACACCTCCAATTTTATATTTCTGCTAATTCCTTCGGAAGAGTCTCAACAGACTGAGGTCTGCACACATCCAGGAATACCTGAACTTTAAATATTTAAAGAATAAGTGCTTCTCAATAAATAAATTGTAGAATAATTTTATCTGTGGCTTGTATCAATTATTCTATATTGTAGTGAAACAGAACTGAAGTAATCTTGCAATTTCAGGAGGGGAAAACTATTTTGGTAGTTACTCGTATGGCTGTCTGACTTGACTGTTCAGAAAAGTACTGTTAATTTTGTTAATATATGTTAGTTTTCTGGTGGTTAATCTAATTTGATCAAACAAGGTGTGGTTTAACCACATTCTGAAGGCTCATCAGTGCTGTACAGTAGCACTGTGAATCGCTGCCTGGTATCTGTGTTGAACATGAGAGTTGCTATTTAAATCAGATGAGGATGAAGACGAATGGAATGTTGCAGATCACTGATGCAGTCATTAAGTCCCCTACTCATCTTTCAGTTGAGGCTGTTCTCTGACTGCAGGCATAAGGGATATTTTCTCTTCTTGATGACAGATCAAGCTTCCTCTGTAACCGAGGCACTGCAAGAGTGCTTCTCCTAACAGTGAATCTACCACTCTAACAGATGTAGACTGTTGTGCTGAATGTATTAATCCAAACCGTTACCTTTTGTTTGGAACTGAAAACTTTTGTATGAGGAGATCAAAGAGCTTCAGTAAGGTCTACAATTCATGTTTAAAGGAATTGACTTGCTTAATTTATCGTCTCCTTGAAGTGCTTATACTGTAATTCTGTAGCTGATTAGATAGATGCCTTTGAGAATAAGTTGTTATTTGAATTACTTTGCATTATAGTTTAAATGACTGAGGATTTCCTTGTTAGGTTGGTCCTCCACAAATTATTTCCTTGGAAGTTAATGCTGAAAAACAGAAATTATTCTTTGTCCTTGCTTTGAAAGTACATCTTTTTAATTTTAGGGCAGTATATTTTAATGACACTGAAGTACTTATTTTTACTTCTCAAATGGTGATGTACATGTGAGCTGGTCATGTAAGCATCCAGTTACTGTGTCAGTTCTGCAAAGCTGTTTGGAAATGCCTCTGGCATTTGCTGCTCTTTGAGGTGTTTGCTTGGGACATTTTGGCAGCGTTGTAGTATATCTAAGTTTGTCAGCTTTGAATATCCTCCAAAGAGGAGAGCAACTGTATTAGGTGAATCACAACTTGTGTTAACTGCGTGCTTTGGGAGTTACCTGGAAACTGTGTGTAAACCTTTAGCAGCTGGACTGTTCCCTGCTGCTATTTTATCCTTGAACAGTGAATTTGAGGTGCATCTGAGGGCACCTGGCAGCTGACCAAGGTCAATTCACCCCACTTGGCAAAACTAGTTACACTTGTGAAGTGCCTGAGAGACCTGTCTGTTCTCAAAATTGGTGCAACTTCTAGTTGCTTTTGAGCCAGTGACTACTTCAGAGTCCTGTTTAGAGTCTTTTCCCAAGTATTTTAGAGAGAATTAGTTACTTGATGTTGATTTGTTCTGAGATATTATAGGATATAAATGTCACATGGCTTGAAACACATCTTGAATGGCTATACAAAAGCTGCTGTCAGATTTAAAATGTGCATCTTGTTTGACATTGTTTGTATGTTCAGAAGCCTGTGGAATATTCAAAGTTAATTTGTTTAGAGGGTATATCCATAGTTTGTAATATCAGAAGTTCAGTGTGGACTGCTTTATTTACTGTAAGTAGTTTGTTAGTAATGGTGTTTTAGTTAACCCTGAAAGGAGTTTCTCTTACTCGCGTTTTTCTCTATTCCCGCTCCCTTATCCCCATTCATTATACTGCGGCGTTCCTTTTTAGGATTATCTTATGCCAATTCTGGAGCTTGCCAGAGAGAAACTATCCTTCCTTTTTTCAGTGTTACTCCTACATTAAACAATACCAATTCATTGATGAAGAAAACTTCTGTAAGTAGAAAGGGAGGTGTACATGGACTTAGGCATTTCATTGCTTATGATATCTTAATGTTGGGAGAAACAGGCCTTAAAAATCAAGTCTGTCATTTAAGTTAGGCTTCTGCATTCACCACCTGCCAAGCTGTTTCCCTTTTGGATTTAGACGACGTGCCATGTAACACTGTGCACTTGTCAAGCACAGTGAAGTTCTTGCTAACACTGTGTGTCAGTTGTAATAGCCTTGACTAGCTAAGGTAACTTTTAAGTTGTCAGAAAGTCAGAGCCAAGTTGTGTAGCTCTAGTACTGGTAGCTTGCAAATCACTTTTTTTAATGTGAATACATCAAATTATTTTGACTTTCTTATTTTGCTTCAGAATCAGATTAGCCAGTGTAGCAATGCCCTCGAGAGTTCTGAAGAGCTGCTGGAACATGCTGCACAGACGCTGGATATAAAGAACCCCACGGAATTCTCAAAGGTAGAAAACATTAAATGGATATGCATTAGGCAGATGTTGGTATTTGGCTCAATTTGCAACAGTCTTTGCATTGTGGAACTGGACCCTGCAAACTTAACAGGAATACTGATTGTAAGGTTCATGAGGCATATAAAAGCCACAGTTAATGCTCTGTAGAGGAGTTAAGTCAGTAGTCTTAAGTTTTAATTTTCTTTTGTCAAACTGTTCTATGAAGGTCTGGAATTCAAAGAAGTTTAGTTTGTGGTCAGGGTCAAATGTGATAGTCTGAGAGAATTCACAGAACTGCATCAACAAGCTGAAGGCTTTTTTGTGTTCTAGTTTACTTAGTATTAGGATCTTGCACCATAATTGTACATCTCTGGGCAATTCCTTTCAGGTGTAGTAGCTCAATCAGAAGTATAGGGTTAACCTAAATACCTGTAGCAGGCTGCTTTCAGCATTGGCTATTGTGAACCCAACTGAGACGTGTTGCTGTGTTCCAAATGTGTAGGGTCTGTGGCTGGAAAAAAAAATCGCAGAGCCTACACTCAGGCCCCATATAAATACACAACTACATTAACTTGTTTCAGCCTTCTTTCAGTTCTAGTATCAATACTACTTAATGATGCTAAACTATATGTATAGAAATGTTTGAGACCTTACATGCTCAGCTGTGAGGCTGGTCTTCATTTGTCCATCATGGTAGCTAATATATACAATATCTAACAAAATAGGCATTTTTTACGTGGAGTGGGTGGGGAGGGGAAGAAATGCCTTCTCCTGGATAACTATCAGTGTTTACCAAATCTGTATTGATGCTAGATAAGTCAACCCAGAAAGTGAAGGTGAAATAAATCTTTGTAAAATTCAGCTGAAACTTACAGTGTGAGTGATGGCCAGACCTCAAAGCCATGGCAAGTGTCCTGTCACCTGCCGTATGTTATGTGACACTTGAAAAAATATCTGTGTTCGAACTGTTCTTAGTAGTTCTTAGATGACAAGATGTGTTTCTGTTTTGCAGAACTTCATGCAAGCTGTGGATCTTTAATTTGTAACCCTGAACTCTTTAGCTGTTCTGAAAGATCTTAGGAAACTTAATTCAGGGCAGCTCTTCCAGTACTCCTCCATATCTTCTAATGTATTTGTAAACACTGAAGGCAAGAGCTGGATTTGGGCCACACATTGAGGTTCTAATACAAATAATGCATACGTTGTTACAGCCTATTTGTAAATTAGAGGCGACGTGTCTAACTGGAAAAAGAATATACTTACAAACTAATAAAATATTTCTAGATATACACTGACTAGGTACAGCAGTCTCTGTGTAATATACTTTGCTGAAATAATCCTCATGCTAGTTGCAGGCAGGGTCAGTCACACCAAATCCAAGACCCAATTACTTTTCCCTTTCTGCATTTTAATTGGAGGAACAAAGACACAAAATACTCCACTGTCTTACACTGCCAGTTGTACCTTTTGGCAATATGTTTGTGCGCAAGTTGCTTTCTGAGTGTCAGCTTTGATTCATTTGCTTTGAAGAGTGACAATTCCTAAACTGAATGTTTTTCTTAGCACTTCAGTTTGAGTTGTCCTTTCTGACTTGTCAGAGCGATGTGTAAATATTTGTTAGCTCTTGAGAACTATGTAGAATGTAGCTTTGGATTAATTTTAAGTTATTTTACAGATCATCTCTAATGCTTTTTTCAATTGAGCATGCAAAGTTATTTGAATGTTTGTTGGAAGAAAATCTCTTTAAATCTGGGAGTCTGAGGCTTAAGTTACCAAAGTCCATTTCAGTGAACTCCTGATATCTAGGATTTTAAACTTTAATTACACCCAGATGAACTTGTAAATATGTCTTAGGCATATCATGCATAGTAATACTGCCTTAGCTAGTAGCTCGTTAAAGCTTCTGGACTACTAATAGGAATGCCAAGTGTAGCTGTAAGGGCAGCTCCAGCCCTGACTCCCTTTTATTGGCATACATTTTCTCTGGATCCTGCAATATGTTCAGGAGAAACTAGCATAAGACTAAAGTATTTTTTTTTTTCTGGTGTAGATTTTTGATGGCTGTGTTCACTGAATTAGCTTACCTGGTGTTGTGGTTTAACCCGGCTGGCAGCTAAACACCACACAGCTGTTCGCTCACCCTCCCCCCTCCCTCTCTGGAATGGGGGAAAGAAATGGGCAAGTTAAACCTGTGAGTTGAGATAAAGACAGTTTATTAGGATAGAAAATAATAATGATAATATGTACAAACAAGTGACGCACAATGCAATTGCTCACCACCCACTGACCGATGCCCAGCCCAACCCCGAGCAGCCGGCCCCCCACCCCGGCTAGCCACCCCTATATATTGCTTAGCATGACGTCAGATGGTATGGAATACCCCTTTGGCCAGTTTGGGTCAGCTGTCCTGGGTCTGTCCCCTCCCAGCTCTTGCTGCATCCCCAGCCTGCCCGCTGGCAGGACAGAGCAAGAAGCTGGAAAGTCCTTGGCTTAGTGTAAGCAGCAATGCTCTGCAGCAATTAAAACATCGGCATGTTATCAGCACTCTTCTCATCCTAATCCAAAACGTAGCACCCTACCAGCTACTAGGAGGGAAAATAACTGTCCTAACTGAAACCAGGACACCTGGTCAAAAGAGCATGAATGCCAAGTAGCACATGGGAGTGCAGTGGTTAGGTAGGATGTGATTTGACACTACTGTGCAGCCAACCTGAGATTGGCTGATAAGCCTTCTTGGCCAGTGGCCTGGAAACTAAATTTGAAGAAGCTAGTCAGGGACTGTCTTGCAGAGAATTTTTCATTGAATTCTGAATATCACACATTCCACAAGATGTAGAGGTTACAAAGAAGGCTTTGTAAGTAACAGTCTTGTCTACAGCTGCCATGTAGGAAAATCAGTAGTAGTTCGTATTATAACTTCTTGTTTTATATAAAACAAAGCTACCTCTTAAGCTAAATTATTTATAAACATTTGTTCTTTTTACTTCCCACTTTGGAAGTATAAAATTGGTTTTATAGCAGGGAAATCTATGTTTTTTTTAATACCCATGCCCCGCACAGTGTGTGTTTTGTATTTAATGGAAACATTTGGAAGTCCTTCACTTTTGTTTGACTTAAAGGCTAAGTAATATCTTGTTTTTGGAAGGGAAAGTAGATAAGATGAACTGTCTTAGTAGCAGTGTTAACTGTACAGACTCAACAGGCCAAGCTAAGCCATCACAACTTGTACAATAACATTCTGTTTTAGGTTTGCAAGTCCTCTTGGTGTGAGGGACTGGGATTTCATCTTTTCCAAATATCAGTTAAAGTTCATCTTTAAAATGTGCCATTGTTTCTGCATTTGCTTCAGTGGTATCATTTATATGCTGTGCAATACTACATTTTGTGTTTTGGAGTAATGGCATATAGAGAGAACCTTTTAGGAAGCACGGTCAGAGCAGTACAATAACTTTCAGAGGAAATGTATTAATCCTATTTTTTTCCTTGTGAATACATCTGAGATAAATTGGGTATGGCTAAATGCCACTAATAAGCATTCTGCAATTTAACTGAAAATAACAGTAGTTAAATTTTACCAACTTTCTCATGGAACTCTTTTAAAACGTGATGGGGAGTCATTTAATTGATTCAGAGAAATCTGAAGAGACAAAGTTACATAGAGGAAGTTTAGTAATTTGGAATTGGTTTGGCGTGGTTCTTGAGATTGATTTTGTTTCCTGGTGATACACTTTGTTGCAGTTCTAACCAATACTATTAACACGCTTTTTGGGAATTTTATGCAAATGGTAAACTCATCGTGATCTCAGATCTGAACAACAGAACTCTGAGACTGTTCTCAGTCTTCTTGCATGGCATTGCCTTTGAGACTTGCATGGAAATACTAACTACCTTCTCTCTCTTCTCCCTGATGTGCATCAAGGCTGCCGGACAGATCAAAGATAGGTACAGTACAAAGTCTACCCTTTTTTGTCTCTTTGAATTAGTTTTATCCTTGAAAATACATTTATTTTTAATGGAACATAGTCAGCTTAAATGAAATTCATTGTCTCTGCTTTCCTAAGTGTTCCTTATGATGTCTCAACTTAGGAAATAAAACTGAAACTTTTATTCTTCTCCTTCAGTGTTGTCCCTTGCTGGTTGTGGATCTTTCATAACTTAATAAAGAGATGTTTTTAATGCAGGGAAGCATAGCCCTGCAGCAGCAAAACTTCTGGTTCTTTTAATAAAAGAAATTGAATTATGTTTCAAGCTGACTCTGTCCCTTTATATTGTGATAATTTTTTTTTTGCACTTACATACTTTCGCTAGCTAACTTTGTTTTTGAATGTAGCTGTTAAAATACTTCTGCCATTTTCTGTCACTTAAGTTAATTATGCTCTGTAAATCTGGTTCAGAAAATTTCCTGTGCTGCGCATGACATTTTGAAAGACAACTCACAAGGTGCTACCAGCAAGTGTTATTCTTATTGACCAATTCAATTGAGCAAATTGGTTTGCTTTCAGTTTACAGACTTTCAAGGAAGAATCTGGTTGTGTAAAATCTCTGAAGTTTTATGAAAAATTAGTAATTGCTAGAGAAATTAATCTTCACATTTCCAAGGGTAAAGAATTGGAGTTGTTAACAAATCAGATGGATAGTGGCAGTGATAGGATTCTTATTACTTTTTATCTGTAGAAAGTGCCCTTTTATTCCTTCTGGTTTCTTGAAATGCTGTGTAATCTAGTGCTTTTGAACCAGGTGGGGCTGATTTTCTGTATAAGATTGGTGCCTAAACAGAAGTTAAAAATCTGTCTGAGGCTTACTAATTAGTGTTCTGTTACTGCTAATCAGCATTTTTATTCCTTAAGGAGAAATTTACTCTAACAGTCTGACTAAGCAGTGGCATCTATCTGCTACTAGACCATACTGAATTTCAAAAGATCAACTCTGTCTTATCAACTGCCTTGTCTGTTTTACTATGTTCGTTTCAGTGTCATAATTGGCTCATGTTTCCCAATACTATAATTCTTTTCATGCTTATCATTAATACACAGCTTCATATTTCCTTCTCTTTCTTCACTGCCTAAGACGTTTTTCATCCTTTAATACAACTGTAGTTAGCACACCATCTCTACTATATGCTAGTGAAGTACTTAGTAGCTCACAGAAAGTCGTATTCATTAGGTATTCTAAAGATGTAACAGATCTGTGAGTGTAGATTGGATATAAATTCTTGTAGTTGACTCTCTATTATGATGAGTATACTACTTTCTGATTAAGAGTCTTTTTAAAAGAGAAGACAGACCTGTGTGATGTCTCCAGTCAGTCAGTTATTCCAATTCTGCCGCATGTCCTAATGACTTCAGTGTTAAAGAACTAGAAAAGAGACTTGCTATCCTTTTGTTGAGAGTATCCAAAGAGTATCTGGAGTAAGGACTGAGCTAAGAAATGGAAATGGGAGTCTTCAGTGTCTCTTGTAAGGCTGATGAAATTCTTGCATGCTCTGAAGCTGTGGGTGTCTGCAACCTAAACATTTCTTCATCCCCAGTTAAGATCAGAGGTAGATACGAAATCACAATATCCAGGTTATTCACTGATACTTGTAAATGCCTTGTGAGCAATACTTAACAGTAGAAAATGCATTCTACTGTGGAAGTAGTAAGTGAATCTTGTCCATCAGAAGAGTTTTTGGACTTTTTAAGCTACAGGTTTAAGTTTCAAATAGCTAAGTGTATAAAACAAAATGTGATTCTGCAGTGCTTTAGATCTTTGAAATTCCTGATTTTTGTGTAAGGTGATCTGAGTTCTTAGCTTCAGCTCAGATTCTGGCACATTAAAACAGGTGATTGGCTTTTCTCTAGTCACTTTTAATATATTTTTGCCTAGTTACGCAATCATTGGGAGATCACACCATATTGTCTTTGAGACAAAACATCAGCAAGTGTTTGGGAATCTGTGCTAAGCACTGAGCAGTTATGAAAGACCAGGATATTTTGTAATAAATCAGAGAACAGTATTTTGACTAACAGTTTGAAATTAAAAATACAGATTGTCTGATTGTTGTTTTTGAAAGTAACTTCAGGTCTTAATGCAAAATACATTTTGCTAATTCTGCTTTCTTGACTTTAGAGTCACAATGGCTTCAGCATTTCGCATCTCTCTGAAACCAAGTGTCAGTGATAGTATGACTCATTTGATGGTGGACTTCTCCCTGGAACGGCATGCACTCCAGGCTCTAAAGTTTTTGCCAGGTAAAACAGTGCGCAGTGACTTCAATTTGTTACTAATTCATCAAGTAACTACATTAAAAAAAAAAACACAACACCTTGTGCACCCTGATAAGCAAATATTTTACTGGATGTTAAGCTGAATATCTTGAGGGTAAAAGAGTTTTCTAGTTTTATTGTGTTAATTTCTACATAATGCAGCATTTCAGAAAATCAGTCTCGGAGGTGAGAATGAATTTTCCAGGCATTGTTTTTTTTGTCAGTTCCTTTGTACTTCCTGAAACTTCCTCAAGTTTCTGAACACTACCTGGTAGCTTGATGCTTAGTGACACCCTGAAGTCCTAGTAATATGCAGTGGATTGTGTGTGGAACTGTAAGCTAATACATCACTTGATGTGAGTGGTGATACAGCTCAAAATATGGGATAGTGTTTGTCTTACTGGAGCAGTGAAACTTGGATGTTTTCTGTTGTGGTTTAACCCAGCAAATAGCTCAGCACCACACGGCTGTTTGCTTACTCCCCCACAGTGGGAAGGGGGAGAGACTCAAACAAAGGTAAAAAGTGCAGTAGCTTGTGGGTTGAGATAAGGACAGTTTAATAAGGAAGGGGGACAAAGCAACCCCTCCTCCCCCCTTTTACCTCTCTGCATGTAAAAACCAACACAACACAAGTGATGCTGTGGTGGTTTTACTGTGCCAGACAGCTGAACTCCACCAGAACCATTCTCTCACTCCCCCTTTGCAGAAGAGGAGGGGAAGAAGTAAAGAACAACTCATGCGTTCAGATAAGGATAATTTAATTAAAGGGAAAAATAATTATTAAAGAAAGATTATTAATTAAACAAATTAACCAAAGGAAAAAAGGGAAAGGGGAAAAGGGAGAGGGAAAGGGAATAACAAAACAAGTAAAGGCTGTGTGAAAGTGCAGAGGAAATAAATTACTTTCTACCTCCCACAAATGAGTGATGCATGACCGTGTTGTTGTAGCAGGGCCTCAACACACGTAGCCGGTGTTTGGGAGGAGGACAGACGTTTTCGCAACGAGAGCCCACCCCTTCCCTCTTCTTCCTTTTTCCACCTTTTATTGCTGAGTGTGACATCATATGGTATGGAATATCCCTTTGGGTGGTTTAGGTCAGCTGCCCTGCTGATGTTTCTTTCTCACTTTTTGCCCACCCCCTAGGAGGGTTAGAGAGAGTCCTGATGCTGTGCCAGCAGTTCTCAGCAGCAGACACAACACCGGTGTGATACCAGGGTTGTTCTAGCTACAAGTGCAGAGCGCAGCACTGTATGGGCTGCTGCAGGGAAAGGTAACATCCCAGCCAGACCCAGTACAGAAGCAAAAAGCAATAGCTCACCATAGCGATGGATGTGTGTGCAACCAGACCCTGAGCAACTGCCAACCCAACCCATCCCCCTAGCCAATTCTGCCATTTTTTTGTTGTTGTTTAGTGTGGTGCCACATAGTACAGAATGTTCTGGTTTCAGTTTGGGTTGACTGTCCTGGTTGTATCCCCTCCCAGCTCCCCGTGCACCCCCAGCTTATGCACAGGCAGGGCAGCATGAGAAGCCAGAAGTCCTTGGTTCTGTGTAAGCACTGCTCAGTAGCAACTAAAACATTGGTGCATTATCAACATTTTTCTCATCTTCAAAACACAGCACCACACCAGCTGATAAGAAGAAAATTAAACTCTATCCCAGCTGAAACTAGGATGTTATCACAATTTATGCATTTTTGTTACTGTTTTATACAAGTAAACTTAGATGCTATATTCCACTGTATGTTTAATGTATTTTACTCATTTTTCTTTCCTATTTAAACCACTTTGCCCTTGACTGATACCAAGAATATGTTGAAAACTTGTACTGCTGGCAGGGATGTAGGTTGCTTCATCTGTAAGTCACTAATCCAAATTTAAATTGTTTGGGCCTTTCATTTGTAAGCTGAAAACTTTAGCTGTCTGGATATCAATCTTTCTTTCTTCTACTGTAGTGCCAAACTATCCAATTACTCTGACACTGAATCCTGATAGCTCAACTGTTGCAGGCAATACTGCACTGAGCACTGATAGACTTTCAAACATCAGGAAATACTAATGACCTAGTGTGGGAAGGTGAAAACAATCTTGCTATTATGGTAATACAGGCTTTTGAACACTGCCAGAATTGTGCTGAAGACTTAATCACATTAAACACATGAAAGACTTTATCTGGTATCCTTCGCTATCCCAAAAATAATTGGACTAGGGGACTAAACTTGCTAGTATATGTTCCGTAATACCTGTCCTCACTTTAATTATTCTTTTTCATAAGAAAGTATTTGACTGATGTTTGCTCAAATTATTGTTGCATGACTGAAATTTGATGACACATGCACATTTCATTAACATTTGAGACTTGAATACCTCTGGTTTCAGTCTCTTCTGTGCAGCTTAATTGTTTGCAAGCATTTTAAGCTTATACCAGTTTGAAAGTAGTTCCTGCTTGGCTTAACCTACCGGAGTGTAAGGGAAAAGAGACATGTTTTAGCAATTGTATTTTAAAATATTTAAACACATCGTCATGGAAAGGTATGAAGTAACATGCATAAAGCAAACTACACTTGGTTCTGAGAGTTGCTATAGCTAGGTGTTTTTATGTAGACAGTAAAATTGCCTATCTCTAAATGTGACTCAACTGTAATTAATGTGATGCTAATTGTCATCAGCTGTCATGGCAAATAGTTGCTAACACTCTTTTCAAGAAACAGTAATTTCAACTGTGCAAAGACAATCTGTATGTACTTAGGACTTGGTTACTGAGATGTAACTATACAGAGAAATGCAAAGCAAGGGTTTGAACATTATGAAAAGTGGTGGTTTTTGACAAAATCTATAGGTCTTCAAGTCCCAGAGATGCTTCAGTACTGTACATTTTTTTTTCTTAATTGTGCCTGCTTGATGTATTGCCTTGCAGGCCGCTGTATCCCTTTGAAGCTTTCTGTGAATGAAGAAACAAAAGCTTTTTGCAGACCCTTTTTCCAAAAACTGCAAACAAGAAAACATATTGTTTCTGTGTCCTCCAGCAAAAATGTTCCTTGGACTTGGACACTAAGGATTTTGTAAATACCTTATTTGGAAAAACTTACTCCAGTGACTGAAGTGCTCCTTGATTTAATGAAAATGAAATTTCTGTTGTTTATAAACAAAACTACAGTATTTCCGTTAGTGAATCATTGGAATTCTCTCCCCTTCTTTCAAGACAAAGGTTGAAGAGGAAAAAAAGCTAGGTAACTGATAACTGGCTAGTGGAAACTATTATCCTGTTAATTGTCTGTAGTGGTGGAAGCAATCCGAGTGATACTGTTGCAGGGATGCAGCTGTTCTTGTCTTTGAAAGACTGAAGCGAAACAAAGTTTTGTAGTGTTAACCTAAAGGTACATTCATAACTGCAGGCTCATGATTCCTCCTTGCTCTAGCATGTACTTGTTACTGCTTCCAGGAGAGAATCAGCCCAACTTACTAACAAAACATGAATGTGGAAATTAAGGTGCAAATGTTAATTGTAGAGTTGGTAACGTTTTTCTTGTTTTGTAAGATGTGTATTAAGTGAAAATGATATGCCTAGACTTTTATTGTGCTTTGATAATGGAATCCATTCACTAAAAAGAATGAGTGTTGGTGGGCTAAGGACAGTTTCTGAGCTCTTAATAAATGTAAGGAGACCATAGTATATTAAGTCTATTCTCTTTGAGTTGTTTTGTATGTTTGTCTTTCTGCAGTCCCTAAAGCTCCAGAGATAGATACAGCAGCATGTCTGGTTGCTGATAACTGTATAACAATATCATGGAGAATGCCTGAAGAAGACAGCAGAGTTGATCACTTTGTTCTAGAGTATAGAAAAACCAACTATGATGGGTTTGCTCGAGCTAAGGATGAACAGCCTTGGGAAGTGATAGACTATATTAAAGATACTGAATATACATTATCAGGTAAAGGTTGTTTATATACTTGAAAAAATACTTTAAAAAAGAATCACACAATATTGATAAAACATATGCTTGGAAGTTTTGCAGAATATCAATTTTTCTGTAACTAATGAAGCTTTGTTCCATACTGGTCTTGGGTGTTTTGTACAATAACTTGGGTGTTTTGTACAATAACTTCTCTGCCTCATATTTGGAGTTTTATGTTTTGTAAAAATGCACTCAGTAACTGAAGTTCATGGTGATATGTTTAAGCTTGCTTTTTTGCAAATTGAAATAAATGGAAGACAGCTATATGGAGTGTCTTAGTCTGGTAAAGTTGTCATTGTTTAATTCAGTTTTCTAAACATCCACTTTTTTAGGTCTGAAATTTGATAGAAAATACTTGAATGTTAGAGTACAAGCTTGCAACAAAGCTGTGGCAGGGGAATACTCAGATCCTGTGACTCTGGAAACCAAAGGTAAAATCTGAAAGATTTAACCGTGAGTGCAGCAAAAACTTCGCACATACCATCCTGCCTTCATATATGAACTTGTAATTTAAGTCACTTCTCAGCAGTGCTTGTATAGAAAAAATGTCCTAAGCAAAAAGGAAAACAATTCCTATAAAAGATTAAAAAGCATATTGGCAGAAAGCAGGTCTTTCAGCATTCAGATACTAAAAATATGTTAGCTTGTTGGAGCTTAACATTAATTGCTTTGAACTGTGGATTGACACTATCATGTCCCATTACATCATGCCAATGTGTTAACGAGAGATGAAGAACATTGTGGCTGAGCATCAGTAGGACCCTTAGGGCATCTGTGCAGTTGATGTAGTTTTCTGTTGGTACATAGTATGTGACAGGTAACACTTTTCTGTATATGGAAGGTACTAAAAAGTATATTTTGACTTTGTAGCAGTAGATTCTAATTATGGTCAATGTTGAAAAAAACAAACAGCTGCAAATTGCTAAAGTTACATCACTGTGTAAGAAATCAGTTGATCTGAGGCTGGGGGCATCCTGGCATTGTTTTGTAAATAAACTAGACAAATTTCTTGGAAGTGATGCTTTGTAACAGAGCACAAGTCTTAACTGTTATGGTGAAAATAATTATCTTGATGCTTCAACTATACTAAAGTCTTCAGTGTAAAGGGCAAAACGGCTGATACAACTGTGGCATGTATGCTTTACTCCAGCACTTGACATAAGTGTTGCTTATGCTTATCTAGGCTTGGAACTTTCCTGAAGTAAAGCCAGTGTATGGTGCTCATATGTATAGAATCTGATATATTTATTAGCTACTTAAATTCTTTATTCCAGTACCAGAAATATTATTCTGATTTTGATTTTTGCAGATATCAAGCTGCCAATATAATTTTTAGTGCAACTGTCCACCCTAACAGTGCATCTAGTTCACTTTCTTTTAATAATCAGACCACAGAAACTCAGCATTCTCATCAACATGCTTACCTAATTTTTTTTAAAAAACTTGTGTACTGTTGAGCTCCAAACTCATAAAATCTCAAGTATACTTTGTTTTAACATTAAACTATAATATCTGATGCTATTAGGACCCTCACAAAACAGTCTATAAATGTGCATCTTTCAAGGACTTAGCACATTGTATTAATTTTGCTTTCTTGGATGAAGAATTCGGCTGCAGCAAATACCAGGTCACTTCTAGTTTCATGCATCCTCTACTGTTTTGATATCTGGAATGAACTTCACAGTTCAACTCTGCTTATGTTTTACCCTGTCAGTTTAGTATTCTGCAGGTTTGCAGTCCTCGTTAATTGTAAACATATTGTTGAAGAATCAGTGCTGTACAGTGTAGAAAATGAGTATGGCTTTTTAAATCATTCATGATTATGAGAACCATGGAAGTAGGCTGTAACTGGAGAAAACGATTATTAACAAGGTGATGTTCCTTTTAAGTCAAATAGTACTTTGCTACAATTTTACTACTACTTCCATTATTTTCTTTGAATAGCCACCACTGGGAGAGAACATTGCACCACTTCACCATTTCACATTTTGTCTTGACCAGCATTTGTGTTCAATTTGGACAATACTTCATCTCATCTGAACTTGAAAGTTGAAGATACCTATGTTGAATGGGAACCTACTGGAGGCAAAGGTCAAGAAAAAGTAAAAGGGAAAGAAAACAAAGGCAGGTAAGAACTCTGGTTTGTAAAGGTTTACACTGTCTGGGATGCCTCATGTGGCAATTAAAGGGTGAGGACAGGGAGAAATTAAAGCACTTGATGGTAGGACTGTGGGACACCAGATTGTACTCAGAAGTCTTTGGAAGGAATATTTATTTCCCTGCCCTTGTAACAGACATAGAGGCTATTTATGGAATCAATTATAAAAGTGTCTTAAACATTAAGTTGGATTTAAGTCTTCATACCTTAGCAAATGTATTTTATCAGTCAAGGTACTAAAATACCTTGTAGATAGGTAATTGTCAGGATGTAACTGATATTCAGCCGTGAAAGACTATGCTCAGTAGTTTTGCAGGTCAGTAATGGTGCATGGACAGCATTTTTACCGTGAAAAATAAGGAGAGAACTGGCTACTATGTCTTTTTGCAAAAGTTCAAGTTAAGAATAAAATTGGTTTAATTTATCTCATAACCTTCATAACCTTCATTGGTGAGGAAAAGATACCACTAAAACCAGGTAGTAAAAGATAATGATAATAGAACTTAGCTCTTGTAAAAGTGGTGGTATTAAAGAGATCTACCAACAATTTTCATCTAGGAAAAGTACATAAGTAACTTCAGCAGAATTCTTAGTAGATTATTTGTTGAGCTTTATACACTTACATGTTTACTACTTGGAATCTCTCAATAATGGTGGTTGGAAGAACCTCACTGGCTTGATTTACTGTGGATATTATCCAGCTAAGATTTGAATATTTCCAAGGATGAAGAAAGGTACTTCCCTGGGCCCGTATTTCAGACCACCTTAATGGGAAGGCAGGAATACCATGATATCTGACTGGAAATTCCTGTGTTTCAACTAGTACCAGCTGCCTCTCAACCTGTCAGAGGGCACCTCTGAGAAGAGCCTAGCTTGGTCATCTTTGTGTAGCTTCCTGTTGCAATGTTAAAGATGGCACTAAATTTCCTAATCTTGTCTTAATGCTGAGCAAACCCAGTAGTCTTTAGGTCTTCCTCTGCTCCAATCCCATAATTGTTTTGTTTAGTTTTGTTTTTATTTTTGGCGCACCACTGTACTTGTTCCAGTAAGTCAGTGTCTGTACAGTCCTGAGCAGCCCAGAACTGGACTCAAGACTCAAGCAGCCCTACAGCTGCCTTATCAAGAGGAACGATCTCTTGCTGTGGCCTCCTGGTTGTTATGCTGATACAGCCCAGGATGTGGTTGGCCACACATGCCACAAGGGCACGCTGCAGACTATTATTGTTGTCCACCAAGACTTCCACTTGCTTTTCTGCAGATCTGTTCTTTCCTCAGTAGTCCCACAGCCTGTCCTGTTGTGTGGGGCTCTTCCATCTGGAGAACCCCATCCACATCTGTGAGCCTGGTAGTCAGCTGGCTATCTCCACAGTTTTTGGCACACTTACCAGTCCATGTCTCACAACTGCAGATGTGGAGAGCGTGTGAGAGTGTCCAAGGTGTGAACAGTGTCCATTGCTCTTCCCTTGTCCACAGAGCTGGTTACTTCTTCCTCAAAGACAGATAGTTGATTTTCAGCTGGCATATCTCAAGTATAAAGAGCACTGCTTGAGAATAATACATGAACAAATACCTTCCCTACAGACATATACTGCCAGAAGCATGGTAGAGTGACTTTTAGTACCATCTATGGGGATAATTTACTGTAGTAATACACAGTTCTTTAATGACTACTTATTTCTTTCTGACAGTGGTCAGTATCCTGTGCTGAAGAGCAATAAAAGGTGATAATATACCTCTTAGGATCTGGTATCTTGTTTTGCTGGAAATCTTTGCTAAATCCCTTTGCTTGATGTAGTGAGAGAAATAAATCTAATAGCCTCTATCAGTAACAGTATACATATGTTTTTTTAAAATTCTTCAGAATTTTAATTTGGATTCCTAAAGATTATCAATGTATTTTTCCAATGACTGGAAAACAGTCTTCTTGAAAAGATGCATCCTGGTATGCAGGAAGCCAGATTTTCAGTGGAAGAGCATTATGCATTCTAGAGTTGGCACAGAGATTCCTGTTATTTAAAGATGTATTGATGCTTAACATTTGGGCATATGATGGCGTACTAGATTTTTTTTTTCTTTCATGTGATTCATTTTTCCTCATGTAGAAATTAAAAAGTTATTTTTTTTATTCTTGAATCCAACTACCTGTTGCTTCTGAACTTGTGGGATAGCTGCTTTTAGCCATCAGAGGAAGAGAAATGTGTTTTTACACTTTTCCAAGAGGATGGAATTTAGCCTGATGGCACGTGTAAAAAGCTTCGTGGCAAGTGAAACCTTTGGAAGAAGTCAAACCTTGTGTGGAAGAAATACATCAGTTACTCCACTAGCTAAGAAAATTGTGGGGAGTTAGAAACTGGGCACCAAACTGACTTAGTGCTAAAAAAAATCCTGCCTTTCCTTTTTGGAATGGAGAGTGGAACCCCACCTAAAATTAAGGGGGAAAAAAAAAACAACAACTTTTTTTGTCTTTCATGCCAAATACTAATTGTCATTGTCTGAACTGGTAAAGGCTGTTAGATTTCAGTTGAGAAAGCTCATGTAGTGGCCGCTTAAAGAAGATTTGAAAGAAATTATACTGAAGACCTTTTAACGTCTTCCTATCTTTGACAAAATTTTAGCAGAGCACCTGCTTTTATTCTTAGTTTTTTTCTCTAAGTGGCCAGATATGCTTTCTGCATAATTCAGGTATACCTAACCTAATAGAAGAATTTCAGCAACTTTTTTTGGAAGTCTGCTGGAAGTGTGAATGGTTTCTGTCCTTAAAGCAGGATGGAATCTGCAGTGAGTGATGGTTCCTCCTGAAATAACACTTTAATTCTTGGCTTTGCTGTGTTTTTGTTTTGTTCTCATGCTACTGCTCGTTCCTCTTTCCTTTGGTAAGTAATCTACAGCTTCTTCCATGCTAACAGAACTGAAAAGCATTTGATGTAGTCTGCACTGTTGCATGGTATACACTTATCCTATTCACATACTTCTTGCAAGCAATTTAGAAGCTTAGCTGGTTTTTGATCAGTAGTGGCTAATTTGCATGCTAAATCATGATGCCAATGTAGACAATCTTTTCTTCATCAGTTTGAGAGCAGTGACTTTTTGAAGGCTTCTGTAACTGGATTAAAACAAATTTAGTTATGAATATGAGCAAGACATTCTAGCACACTCATAAATGACAATTTAATAACTCTCAGCTTTTGATTGTCCCATGACTTTATTTTAATGATGGTATTAGGCAAAACAGGCATTTTCTGACCCTCTATGAAATGGCATTGGAGAACAATCCCAGAAAGCCTGAAGTCATTGTTGAATGAATCAGAGTGGTAGCAAGCAAAATTTCACTATGCTAGTCCTCGATACTTAAATATAATTAGCTTTGCAAAGTTGTAACTGAAGTGAAAGTTGGAAGGAAAACATCCTTTTTTGTATGTAGGGTAATGTATGCTAGACTCTGGGGATTGGAGATTTCAAAATTACTTCTGACATATATTTCAGAGAGATACTTGCTTTTCATACTGTTTAAATTTTGTTAATGAAATTAAACTGTAAACTACATAGCTGTTTCCAAGAAGCTAAATTTTTTTTTGCTACTAATCGCCTTTAAAATAATAACCAGACATGGATTCCCTGGCTACCAAGGTTTAATATTCACTGTAATTTGCAAATAGCCTTAATTTTATTTAATGATTAAATTGCTAGAATTATTTTTGAGGGCATAACTAAGGTAAAATAAAATGTTTGAAAACCTCATTAGGAAACCTCATTAGGTTAAAATTATTCTTTTATGCAACTGATTGCTCATTAGCATATTCTCCAGAGCGAAGTGTTTCTTCATTTATTTTGCTATTACTTCCTGAGAATGGTTTAGAAAAGTATGATTAGAAAATGCAAGCCTTTCTTGATTGGGATTAGACTATTAAATTTTGTAATGACTCTTACGGAGTTGCTGTGTGCTTCTCAGCACAATGTGCTGTGACAATTTTATTTCCTGTATTCTTTGACTTACTGTAACCGATAAAGTCCCCAACCTTCAGTATACTTTTTTACTTTTTTTTTTGAGGAGAGTTGTGGTGCGTTAAAGTTTGGAAGTATCACCTCATCTCGTATAATAAATTGTTTAGATTTGACACTCCTGGCTTTTGTATGTACTTCAGTGTGTAGATTTTGAAATAACAATCATCATTTTATCCCTTTTGTAGCTCTTCACTGGGTTGCACTTTCCTGTGATTTCTTTAGTAGTTTATGCAACCTATGCATGTACTGAAAAACCTACTTAAAATAAAACTGATGATATTTTCTCCATTCATTGATATTTAAAGTCCAGTGAAAATTAGGCATATTTGCATTAAATATCAGTATATTCTTATCTGTTGTAGCTGATTTACAAGGTTTATTAGAAATCTTCTGCAGGAAAACAGAACCCTGAACTAATGTTCTGCGTGTTAGAGGTGTAATACTTTATGTAGAAGGTCATTTAAACATGGGCCACGTCTGCTCTTTTTCTCCTATTTCCTTTCTCAACCGCCTCTGAACTTACGTCTTGCACTTTTTTCTGCCCATCATCTTTTCCCTCTCAATTCTTGTGCATGCATACTAACTCAATGCTAGAGGTTGTAAGCATTGCTAGTGGCTGAACCAGTTATGACATTTCCATAGCTTGTGTATGTTTACTGCAACCTTTTGCTTGGGAAAACTTGTTTTAGCATGCATTTCTGTTGTAGTGTGCAAATCTTCAATGGTTCCTTTATTCTTAGAAGTGGTGCACCATCTCCAAAGAGGACTTCCATTGGCACAAGGCCCACAGCGAAGGGCAGCAGAGATCGTTTTACTGGTGAATCATATACCGTGTTAGGTAAGGTGAACTTTTCACTTCCATAAGAAGGTCAGGTTATGAAAGAATCAGATAAAAAAAAATTGAGTTGTTTCAAGGCAGTATACTTGATGCTGTCCCCCGCAGAGATAACCTTGACTATTTAACACACAAAATTGGGTGCTACAGCTAATGAGTTCAACTCTTTTGAAATTCTCTATTACAAAGTTCAATAGTGACTGACACTCACAGCTATTAAATGTGAATTGATCCTAAATGCATATTGTCTCAGTGAATGTAAGTAAAAGCTATTTCCTTGTTCTATTTTATAATTGTATTCTTCTATCTACTCATATATTCATATTTTTGTATGTTAAGATTTTTCTATTTATTGTCTTTTCTAAACTAAAATGGAGCAGATACCACTGATGCTTATAAGGAAGCAAATGTTGTAAGGTACACTTAATTATAGCAACTAAATACATTTTTTTGGTAGGAGACACTACTATTGAAAGTGGACAGCATTACTGGGAGGTGAGAGCACAGAAGGACTGCAAATCCTACAGTGTAGGAGTGACGTACAAAAACCTGGGGAAATTTGATCAGCTGGGAAAGACTAACTCAAGCTGGTGTATCCACATCAACAACTGGCTACAAAGCACCTTTTCCGCAAAACATAATAATAAAAGCAAGACCCTAGACATACCTATTCCAGACAGAATAGGAGTATACTGCAACTTCGATGGAGGTAAGTTACAGTTTAATGAACTGAGATAAAAACTTACTTGACTGCTGTGTCAAGTTGAAGCAATACAAGGCTAAAAGTACATTAGAGTTACTTCCAGACTGACGCAGTTTCTTATGACAGTAAGGGATAGGGTTGTTCATGTAATATTGCTTGTAACATCAAATGACCACAGTTCATCTCTGTGACAGAGCAGCTGAGAAATTTTTTAGTCATGTGGAATGGATTTAATGTGTTCCAGGGACCTTTCTGTGGAAAAGTATCAATTTTACAAAAAGTTAGGTAGCGACAGCATCTAAACATGTATTTTAACTTGCTTTCTGCCTCTTTCAGGTCAGCTCATGTTTTATAATGCAAACTCAAAGGAACTCCTTTATGCCTTCAGAACAAAGTTCACCCAACCATTATTACCAGGGTTCATGGTCAGTATCAAAACAAAATTCTATTTCTAGCACTGAATTCACTTTGTTGAAGACTAGTAATTGTGTTTTACAGGAGGAAACTTGGAGCATTGTTTTTGGCCAATACTTTTTAAAAATGTTTGACCATTTCCATTTTTTTATTTCAATTGGTACTTCAGCAGGGAGAACTCTTCATCTAGGTGTCTCAGCTATGTCAATAAAAGTCATTAAATCTTTGTAAATTCATTGTGTGTTCTGATAGCTGATAAGCCTGCTACAACAATTGATCCAAACTGATGCAGACAGAGGCCCAAAGTATTATGAGCTGCCAGTGCAGATGTCACGAGACAGAACTAGACTAGATGCTTTCCTCAAATAAAAGATTGTAGCTTTCAAATCTTGAAAGGCAGTAGGATTTTCATTTCACTGGTCTGCATACCTTTTTCCTGTCTCTAAGCTCATCAATCAAAACCTGTTATAATTCCGTAGAATCAAACCTTGCAAAAGTGCATGAGAAGAGGATTAGTTCCTGCATATTTGTTTTTCACTTAAGGGTCTAAGTAATTTGTTTAGGTAGCCGATGTTGGAGGCCTTACTGGCATTATCAGATGCAAAACAAGTGCATCATGTTTTGGGAGCAGGATACAGGCCTGGGAAACCTTAGGCATCGGGAGGAGTCTGACATAGTTCATACTAAAAACTCAGTTGCCTAGACACTCTCACCTCCTGTAATTCAGACCATAGAAAATGCAACATTTTAGTTTTAAACTGTAATTAGGCCAATTAATAAAGATACTCTTCTCTTTTTGGCATGGAAGAAGAATGGAAAAGAAATAATGTGCCCAGGCAGCCTTATTTCTGGTCATACCTCATTGTCAGTCACAACTCTACAAACTGAATGTACTTTGCTAAGGCCAACTTAAATTTGTTCCTAAGGCATGCAGGGAAACTTTTGCCTACCCATCTCAGCCTATTAGTCTGTATCTCATACAGAGTTTAACAGTTAGTGGCAGCAGTTTCTTACAGACATTACTTGTGTTAGCTTGAATAGTTTGTGTAGCTTGTCTTTTTTATTAGCTGTCCTATTCAAATTTATTTGTGAACATGAGCATGTGTTCTTTAATGTCACTTGGTTGTAGAATAGATGTGCCTTGCAACTGTGGCCCTGAAGCTTCTCAAACCGTTATTTTTTTACTGTGTTTACGCTGATGTCATTCTGTCATATACTGAAACAAAATACTGCTTTCAAACACTGGAGAACAGAGTTTTGCTTTTAATTGTCATTTTAAGTACTTGCTGCTACTATATTAGTCTTTAAAGAAGTTTTCCTATTAGAAACAAGTCTTGCACTATTATGTTTTAGATTTCGTTGTAAACTTAGTCTGAAAGCACAGCATGTGTATTTAGCACTTTATGGTCTTATTCAAAATTGGCTTCTGCGTGATTGGAATGTTTGAGTGCTGTGACTGGGGGAAGACATCCAGCTGTGGGATATGTTTCCTGACAGATCTATTATGGGAGGGGAAATGAGAAATGCTGTAGATGCTTCATCATGTTTGCATTAATTGATTTTTTTTTTTTCTTTTTCTCCCTTCCCTTAGATTTGGTGTGGTGGTCTTTCGGTCAGTACCGGTTTGCAGGTGCCAAGTGCAGTGAAAACACTCCAGAAAAGTGAAAATGGATTGAATTCTTCAACTTGCAGTCTAAACAGTGTTGCCCAGTAATGTCTATTGAACGCTCCCATTGCTGAATATTCTGTGCAGCTGCTATCCACGGAAGCTTGGAGCATTGTACTAATATGGGTTTGTTCCCAACCGTTGTTTTAAGGCCTGGTAGTGCAAAGGTTTGTGAATCCATAGAGGCAGACAAAAAACTAAACTATTTATTTGAAAAATAAGTGGGGAAATTAAGAGCTGTAGCTATGTACTTTTCTAATACTGTATGTAAGCATTTTGTTATGGACTTGAATTTTAATTTTTATTATGAATGTTATTTTTCTATGAAGAATGTAACAAATACTATTTTCTTAGCTCTCCTAGCAAGAATTATTTGGCTATAGATTGCATTACTACTGGGCTTCCCATTCAAACATGAGATAAACATGCATTTCAAAAGAATATCAATTCATGGAGACTAGCTATGAAGGAGCACTGAGACCAATCTGTGCTTCTTTCTGAGTTGATCCTACTATTTCCCATGAGTAACTAGTTTTAAATATCTATTTAGAATTTGAGTTCAGCTCCTGTTTATCACAAATTACAGAAAATGGAGAAATGCGGAGACAAGCATTTGTCTGGCCACCATTAAGACTCATTATGGGTAGTCAGCCATTGAACTAGTCAGGCTTTCAGGTAAGAGGCTGAGAACCAAAAATCCAGACTTTTTAAAATGCACAGCATGGTACTGCTCTCAGAAGTACTATATTTTGGGTCCACCCTCAGTTTTCCAGTTCTGTGGCTTTATTCTAATTGGATTCTGATAACTGGCAGTTCACGTTGATCAAAGTACTCATTGGATACAAATGACAAGTTGAACAGCCAGTTCTCATCTGCAGGTAGCAAAGCTGCAGTGCAGCCAAGTATGGGACCAAGGGTGCAAAAGCTTCAGATCAAATACAAAGAGAAGGGGGAGCTATTGCTGTAAAGTGTCTTTCAGCTCTTTCTCTGCCCAGATTTGAGGCTTGACTAAGACTTCTCAAACATAGTGTCAGTATTAAAGCTGACCTTGAACGGAGGCAGCACTGAATTCCTGGTGACAAAGAACCCTGGATGCATTTTTGGTACCTGTTTTGACAAGCTTAGCAGTGATTCCTGAAACTTTCTGGATAACTGGAGAAGACCAAACATTGCATTACTTCTGCATGGAGCAGAAATGTGGCAAATACATTTAGCATCCCATTCTTAATTCCCTAGGTTATACCATGTGTCATTTGTATGTGGGTCTGAGTCTGGCTTTTGGAAGATCATATCCTAAAGAAATCCTGTATTCTAAAGAATCTTTGTAAGGCCTCAAACTTAATCCCTCCTTCCTTGTTTAAGGGCAAGGGAAAAGTGAGCAAATGCTTTGCAAACTAATGTTTAATCTGCCTTTGGATCTGGAGTTACATTTGTTCTTTCACAAAACAAGTGAAATGGTGGGCCTAGGTGTTTTTTTGTCTCAGTTCTTACTTGGAATATTAATAATAATAGTCAAATGATTTATATTAGTGGGAGAGCTAAAAATAATAATAAAAAAAAAAGCATGTTATATTCTTTGTGGAAAGTGTTACCTTTTAAATAAGAACTATTTGTGTATTACTGACTGTTAAAACCTGCTTGCTTCCCTCTGATCAAGTCCAGGAGCCTGTAAGTAATTTTCTGATACATATATGTGAATCAACTCTTTCCTAACTGGAGATTATTTTTTTTTTTCATAGAAATCATGAAGTTGGCAAGAAGTTTGAGCCCTTAATGTTCACTTCATACCTGAAACTTTTTCACAATGCAAGTGTTAAGAGATGTTCAGTTAGCTGTAATCTCTTTTGCAGAGGAAAGTGTAAACCAGTTCCCAGTTTACCTGTAGCCTCCTTGAACAGTCGAGTGTTTCAGGTTTTGAAGCATGTAGACAATGCAATGTGACATAATCCTAAAATGGACAACATCTGAATCTATCACGTAGTATCCTCAGTTGTTACTATCCAAATCTTAAGTATTTCTTCCTCATTCCTTTCTTTTTTACTGCAATAAACACCTGACTAGGGGCTCAACTGCAATAAATGCATCATGATGTGAGGGAGTAAGACTCGCTCTCCTGGACCCTAGTGGTGTTGAGAGAGAAGGAGAGGAGGGTTATGATACATGCTTCTTATTTTGAGACTTGTTCTGTTGAGTGACTTTAGTAAACAGGCATCTAAATAGCTTAGTGCTTGTTCATGCCACCCAGTCATCTCCTTGGTTTTGGATGTCCATTTACAGTTCCTATTTAAATTTCCCTTCTGGAAAGAAAGCAAATGTTTGTAATACGGTTAATTCTCATTACACACTTTTCCCTGAGTTAATCTCCAGTGGTACGTAAGAGCATTTAAATTAAGAAGTTGTTTTAGCAAGATGTACCGAAATCTACAAGGTGAACTTGATTATACACAAAGTGTAAAAATGCATTTTTTCTCTCATATTTAGTTTGAAGGAATCTTGAAGTGTTTCACACTGTGATAGTGACTTGCAAGGTTTAGTTTGACTGATGTCCTAAATGAACTTAACATGTGACTTTTTACCCTAAGAAGACGAATTTGTTATAAAATAGTTTGCACAGATACCAAATTCTTGCTGCTAACAGGTAGTTCCATTGTTTTCTTAGTAAATGGGGATATAAAGAATTGCCTTAAGCACTTTTAGATTTTTTTAGACTCTTCTTTGAGCTGGTGTCTGTCTTGATTGAGTACCAATATATTAGTGATACAGTTGGTGCACTGTGTTTGTACAAAGCGAATAAAAAAAAATAAGTGTTTGTTAAGAATTTTCTCTGCGGCTCAAGGGGGATGTGTGCAGCCTGTGAAGTTACTTTTTCCAGGAGGTATCTTCAGGGGTTGGTTGTTCTTTGGCAATGGATTTGACCTGCTGAAGGTTTGCAGTTCTGCCTGACAGTTGAAACATGGGATTAGAAATGAGAGAGTGACTGATTAAGAATAAATATGTAGGCAATGCTCATTGCTGAATATGTGCTACACTTGTGGTGTACTGCGCCTGTGCTGCGCTTAGGCCTCCAGATGAGCGCCTGAGGCCCCAAGAACCAGATCAAACCAAGCTTATGGTTCGGGCTGTGACCAAGGGCTCAGAGAGCATGCGCAAGGAGACGAGGTGAAAAGTTCACCTCTGATGAAGACGTCTTACTTCATCCCAACGACCAACCGCACGACCACCAGAGAGTACTACGCAAGCGCAGAAGGACGGATAAGATAATTAGCGTACGACGCGGGGCTAGGTGGAGCTAGGAAACGAACATGCATAGATGTGTTGTGAAACTTAATGCATATGTGATATTTTAGGGGATAAAAGAGAATGCAAGCAAGCGAATTGCACGCGCGACTTTGGTGGGACTACCCCCCGTGCTGCCCAGCGCTGAATAAACATACCTACTTTACAATCTTACTGATTGTGGAGTCTGTTTTTCGCGACTCATTTGGCGAGCCAGGCAGGAGACACTCTGCTCGGCTGTGGCATCGACTGCGGAGTGGATGCCCCTAGGTGCACGCCGAGTATTTTCCTCGGAGGGGACTCCACTCCCAGCCGCTCGGCACAGGAGCAGACAAGGACCTCCTGAAGCAGCGGACAAATGGTATGTTTTACAGCGAAGGAAGGGCTTGTAAGTCGTACACGTGGCCGGGGCAGCTGGTAAATCACGCAGAGGCATCTGGCGTGCAGCGTAGTCCCCGTAAGGGAGCAGGGTACCCTACAGCCTGACCGATAGAGTGGTCAGAGGGGGACTTGGTGACCGATAGAGTGGCTGCTAGCAATCTTGGGAATAGATGGAGCAAATCCGAGGTTACCGTTGCATCCCAGTTTTGGGAGCCAGGAGGGACCTGCTAATGACTGTACAAGAAGCAGGAGAAGGGTAAGCGGGCCTCTCACAATTGTGACAAGGTTATCTGGGTAACATTGCAGCTGCTGGAGGGATTCTAACTGGAGTGTTAATAATTGTTTTGTCTTATTCGTAAATGTCCAGGTATTTTGTGTTGAAAGTATTTGTGTAAGTGCATGTGTTTGAAACAAGGTGGAGTGAGTCACTCCACGAAGAACGCAGTCAGAGAGAATACATGTTTGGTTGGTTATCATTCTAAATTACATATTCTTGTGGTATGGATGAGATGTGCTAGGGGCCTCTCTGTGTGATTGCGCTGTGAGTGAGACGCAGCATCGCTGTGAAGCAAGGGTGGAGTTCAGATCCGCGGTTCCATATTCTCCGCGAGGGGAGCGGCCGGAGACGAGCGAAGTGCATGACAGACCGAAAAGAAGTGCTGTTTTATCCGAGTGTTTGTGGTGGTGCCCGATATGTGTGCCCGGCGGTGTATCTTGTGATACTATTTTTACTCTTAAATGTTTTGAGTGACAAGAAGAAAGGCAGGAGCATTATCTAAGTAACAGTTTAGAAGTTTTGGTATATTCGCTGTGGTGTTTGGTCAGTTTCCCAAATACTGGGGGGGAGGGGGCTGACTGCTTATCAAAGTGGCAGAGAGAGTCACTTCTTCGGTGGTTCGGTCCTGAGCCCTGTGAATTCAGTAAGAACAGGGAGAGAGAATTTATTTAGGCCTCAATAACTTTTTAAGCCCCCATATTGATGGATACCAAAGTCCTGTGGATTTATGATTGGAACAGGGCTCACTAATAATCTGAAATAGTAAAGTTTGTATGTGGGAAGAAGGGTTTAATCCCAGAGGATTGGGACATTTGGGAAGAAGATTAGGAAAAGATAGTAAAAACCTGCAATAAAAAGGTTTGTGTGGAAATTGAAACAAGGGCCAGTATCTAATAAGGAACAGTAATAAATAAATATTTGGGAATGGGAAATCAAGGAAATGAGTAATATCCAAAACAAAGACGTCTTAAATAAAGCCTCCGTGGCTGCATATTGGCACGTTGGAAGGATATTGTTAGAACTGGGGGCACAGAAAGCAAGAGGACTTCCATTAGGTACTGCAATCAACGGTGGCCCCTGTATCAGCTAAATGGCCACTTTATGGATCAATCGACTATAACAATATCTTGCAATCAATGTTTTTGAGGAGAGAAGGGAAATGGGATGAAATGTTGAATACTGATATGTTGTTTTAGCATCTTGGAGGGAAAACGTATGGAATTAAGTTGGCCTCTGACTGAGTCTTTGGTGCTGGCATTAGAAAAGAACAGGCTGGAGAAAGATAAAGGAAGTGTTAAAAGAGTTGTTGAAGGTGTTAAAGGTGTGGCATGTAGTATTTGATAAAGCTGTTTGAAGTTGAATGAACAAGGGAAAGAGGATGTAGGGATGTTAACAGTTCTGCCTCAACCCGAGGCTGAGATCTCAAAATCACGGGTGTGAGCCCTCTGGGGCAGAGGGACCGTGATGGGTCCGAGAGAGTTGTCATGGAAACAGAAAAGCAGCTAACTCTTAAAACCACCTGAGTTCACATGTGAGCTCAGATTGCCAATGGGACCGCTCAGGGAACTTTCATCAATTGCATTCCCCTGACCGACCCCCCCCAGCTGAGACCCTAATCACCCCAGAAATTATGAACGGCTATACCGAAAAATGGTTAAATTGAGAATTTGTTCCAACGAGGTCCAAAAGAAACAGCTATGGAATTTTTGGACCAACCTTTGAGATGCAATGAAGAAAATAAATAAATAAATGGACCCGGCTTCAGAAAACAAACAGAGGCAATTGGCTAGCCTATTTCTAGGGCAATTGGCCCCCTGATATCAGACATAAATTGTCTTAGGCTGCAGAATAAACTTACAACAGTCAGGAATAACGGGGACCTGGGGCATCTACCCTAGCAGATCCACTGGTTGAAATAAAGCTAGGGAACGAAGAGAGAGGCTTGAATTTTTTGTTGGTTAGGGGAGCTTCTTTGCGTTAATTAGTCTGTAAATGTAATAGGAGCAACTGGCCAACAGGAAAAGGTGCATTTTGCAATGCTTGAAATTTAAATCGGGAAAAATGATCGGAATTACAAAATGGAAAAAAAACAGTCAAGTTTGGTTCATGGTACTAGATTTAAAGGATGTTTTTTCCTGCCTGACTGTGGCAACTGAAAACCAGAAACTCTTCACCTTTGAATGGGAAAATCCTAATAGAGGATGGAAAACTCAGATTACTTGGACAGTGTTACCACAGGAGTTCAAGAATAGCCCCTCCATATTTGGGAAAAAACTAGCCTGTGATCTTGAAGTGTGAAAGACCCCTTCTAGAAAAGGGGACACTGTTCCAATACGCAAGTGATAGCTACTGAAGAAGAAAAGGAATGTGTATTAGGTTACAAAGGAATGTGGTTAAAAAGGAATTTGTGGTTACAAAGGAATTAGGTTAAAAGGAATGTGGACTATTAGGTTACTAATTTTGTTGGCATTAATACTGTGAACCCAGCCTCTTTTCTCAGTAACAGAGTTTCCAAATCACCCATTCATGATTGCATCAAGACCACGGGCACGGTATACTCCAGCTGACCAGACTTCTAGGAAACACCCCTAGAAAATGTGGAGGATTGGTATATAGATGGCAGCAGCTTCATCCGCCAGGGATTTTGCCTCACAGGCAGGATATGCAGTAACAAACATCAGCCCAAAAGGTGGAAATCATCGCCTTGATAAGAGCTCTTGAGCTGGCAAACATTTGGACATATTTGAAATATGCCTTTGGTGTGGTGCATGCACACGGGGGAATTTGGAAGGAGAGAGGACTTTTATCTTCCTCAATTAAACATGCAGAAGAGGCTGATAGCAGTTATTAGGGAAGAAGGAAAAAGGAGGCCCAGACAAGAACAGCCCCAGCTAGGCGAGGATCAGTGTGCTCTATGTAAGAAATTGGGGCACTGGTAAAACGAATGCCTGGAACAGAAAAGAAATGGCAAAGGGAACCGGGGAAGGGAGGTGGTGGTCGCGTGTGCAAAAGACAACTGAAGGGGACTGAGGGAGTCTACCCCAGCACATCTGCTGGTTATAAAAATGAAGCTGGGGAAGGAGAGAAAAGAGGTGGAACTTCTGGTGGATGCAGGGGCAACACATTCAGTTTTATATAAAGCATTAGTATCAGTGGGGAATTACTACGCTGTAGTGAAGTGGGCCAATCTGAAATAGTGTATTTCTGCAAACCATTGAAATATAAACATGGGAAACCGTGGGGCATTCACAGGTTCCTATACATGCTCAACTCCCTGGAGTCACTCCTAGGGAAAGATTTATTGGAAAGATTACAAGCAACCATTTCATTTAAAAATGGGGAGATTATTCTGGAGGTAAATGATCAAAGATATGTGGAAGTGTTGAGTTTGATATTGACAGCTATTGAGACCAAAGAGGAAATTAGTGAGGAAATCCTAAGTCAAGTGTTTTCTGGAGTATTATCTTCTAATGTACCAAGGAAGGCAAAAAATGTACTTCCAATACAAATTAAACTTAAGGAAGGAAAACAGCCAGTCAGAATTAAACAGTACCCCTTGAAAAAGGAAGACAGAGAAGGAATTAGTCTGATAATTGATTAACATGCTTAACACCAGAGTTGACTTAGTTTACCATTTTAGACCTGAAGGGTGCCTTCTTTTGCCTCCCTCTCCATGAAGCCAGCCAGAAAATCTTTGCATTTGATTCGAAAAGCCCTAAGAGTGGGCGCAAAACACAGCTCACATGGACAGGGTTGCCTCAGGGATTTAAGAACTCACCCACCTTGTTTGGAGAACAACTTGCAAAGGACTTGGAGACCTGGGAACCCCATCAGGAGAAGGAAGGCTGTTGCAGTACATAGATGATCTCCTAATAGCTACCCAGACAGAAGCAGCATGTGTGGCCTGGATGTGGATTGTCCTGGCAGTACTGGCACAGGACCTGGGCCCGTATCGAAAGGCAATTGTTTAATTTTCTAAGCAGCTGAATGCTGCCACCAACAGATGGCCAGGATGCCTCGGAGCCGTTGCAGCAATGGTGCTAAATATCCAGGAGGCACGCAAGTTCACCTTGGGACAGAAAATAACTGTGCTAGTGTCTCACACAGTGTCCACAGTGCTGGAAGTGAAAGGCAGTCACTGGCTTTCCCCACAAAGGTTCCTGAAATCAGCAGAAACCAAGGAAAGCCAGTACACCATGACTGTCTGGACATCGTCGAAGCTACCTACTCCAGCTGTCCAGATCTGAAGGACACACCTTGTGATGATGTGGAAATATGGGAGCAGCTACGTCATCAGTGGAAAACAACGTGCTGGGTATGCAATTACCATTTGCAAAGACGTAATGGAATCTGGACCTTTGCCAACAGATACCTCTGCACAAAAGGCTGAGATAATTTCTCTGACCCGTGCCTTAGAAAAAACAAAAGAAGGAAAATGCAAGATATGCGTTGGGGTTGTACATGTACATGGAGTCATCTGGAAAGAAAGAGAACTGTTGAACTCACCAGAAAAATAATAATAATAATAATCACAAAATCAAAAAATAATAATAATCAAAAAAATCAAAATAATAATAATAATCAAAAATGCAAAAGAAATAATGAGATGTACATTAAAGCACACCAGAAGGTGAGCTCAGAATTGGAGGAAGAAAATGATCTGGCGGACAGAGAGGCAAAAGAAGCAGTAGAAGGTGGGGTAGCAAGAGCCCTGATTCCAGATGGGCAGATTCCCCTTGAAGGTAAGCCTGTATATAACAAAAAGGATAGAAAATTAATCAAAAGTCAAAAGGGAAAATATAACCAAAAGGGATGGGCTATTACCAAAGAAGGGAAGGGGAAGCTAGTGATCCCCTCCAATTCATTGTGGTAACTGGTAAAGGAAAAACACTGGAAGACACATGGGGGAGTAGACGCTGTGTATAACCATCTAATTGGAAAAATTATTGCCAATAACTTATATGCTACCATCACTCAAATAACTTAACAATGTGATCTTTGTTTCCAGACTAACCCCAAAAATGCCCCCAAACCAAAACTGGGTCAAATTGGAAAAGGCCATGGGCCTGGGCAACAGGGGCAAATTGACTTTTCTGAACTTCCAAGAAAAGGGGGGGTGTCGATATTTACTGGTGTTAACAGATACCTTTTCAGGATAGCCAGAGGCTTTCCCCAGTAGGACTGCCAAAGCCCGAGAGGTCTCTTGTAGAGAAAACTTTTAAACCACAGTGGGAAGGACGATACCAGGTGCTCCTTACTACCTTCACTGCAATTAAGTTCAAGGAACAGAGTGCCTGGATTCACCACTCTCAAGTGAAGAAAGCTCCAGAAGCCCCCTGGAAAGTAACGCTGGGTGACAGTGAACTGAAACTAAAGCTTAGTCGAGCAAAATGAGGACATTACGGTCGGGAGTATTTAGTAATATAATTCGCAGAATTTTAGTTAATGGAATTGTTTTATTTTTTGTGGCTTATAGATGTAATTGTGATTCAAGAATTGGAAGGTGCCTCTATGACAATACAGAATGGTGAGCAGTCTTAGTCCGAAGCCGTAACAATAGACAATAAGAGCATTAATGGAAAGTTAGAAGTTGTGGTTACTTGGCAAACAAATGATTCATTATCAGAATGGCAAAAATTAGGGGAAGAGTGGACACACCAAAGAACCATAGGGTACAAAATTAAAATAGAGTGCCGAATGATTAATGGAACGACCCATGAGAAAGTAATGGGGATTTTAGTAAAACCAATTTCCCAAAGTGGCCAACAAGAAGGCTGTATCCGCCCAGGTAAATTAAACTGTTGGTATAATTTTATATTAACACAGACTGTAGTAATTAGCTGTTTTTGGCTGGACGATATGGTCACAAAAGCAAGCACACCTCAGGGGCAGGACACAAAGAGACTTAACTGGAATGCTAGGAACAGGATTAGGAGTTTTAAATGGAATTGATTCAGAAATATTAATGAATAAGCTGGCCAAAGCAACAAGTGATTTGACAAAACTGAAACAGCCCCTACAATCATCCTTATTGGCAGTGGGAACTAGCCAATGGCAAGTTTCAAAGGTTTAACTGAGATGGGAAAAGGCTGAAGACCAAGACCACAAACTAATAATAGATGCACTTAGTTTGGTTCAAGATAATGTATCTTTAGCTTTTAGTTGTATACAAGCACACTTATGGATGCAGTTAACGGCTGCCTTGATCATTAGGGAAGGAAGTGAAGGCATTTTCCCGGTTGAAGTCCGAAAGGCTGTTTGGGACAATGCCAATGATTTTGAGAGGAAGTTCCAGTCTTGGTGGACTCTGGTGAATTTTACCTACGATCCCATTGTTAACATGGCTACTGCCTTTGTGCTTACTATACTAATGCCACAGTTTGTTATCCACCCCATCATTGCACTAGGATTAAACCATGAGGAGACAGTGCTCTGTCCTTCGGAGAATAGAACATGGGCACGGATGGGGAACGGGAAATGGCAGTCTGTAAATCTGGAATCATGTGTTGCCCGGGAACAACAAGGATTTATTTGTTCTGCCTGACAGTTGAAACATGGGATTAGAAATGAGAGAGTGACTGATTAAGAATAAATATGTAGGCAACACTCGTTGCTGAATATGTGCTGCATTTGTGGTGTACTGTGCCTGTGCTGCTGCGCTTAGGCCTCCAGATGAGCCCCTGGGACCCCAAGGACCAGATCAAACCAAGCTTATGGTTCGGGCTGTGACCAAGGGCTCAGAGAGCATGCGCAAGGAGACGAGGTGAAAAGTTCACCTCTGATGAAGACGTCTTACTTCATCCCGACGACCAACCGCACGACCACCAGAGAGTACTACGCAAGCGCAGAAGGACGGATAAGATAATTAGCGTACGACGCGGGGCTAGGCGGAGCTAGGAAACGAACATGCATAGATGTGTTGTGAAACTTAATGCATATGTGATATTTTAGGGGATAAAAGAATGCAAGCAAGCGAATTGCATGCACGACTTTGGTGGGACTACCCCCCGTGCTGCCCAGTGCTGAACAAACATACCTACTTCACAATCTCATTGACGGTGGAGCCAGCTCTTCGCGAGTCACAGTTAACACTCACGTGCCTGCTGCCTTCAAGGCTCACCGAGCCTCCCTGTGCTGGAGCTATAGGTGGTTTGGGGGCACGTCGAAGCTTTCCGCCACACGACCGAAGTGAGATGTTGATACTGCTTGGTTAACTGATTCCTGGTGGTTGGTAAGAGCTGGGATAACCTGTAAGGAGCTGAAGGCTTCCCTGGAGTTCGTAGTGTAAATGAACATCGTATGTTTCTTTGTGTCTGTGGAAAGCTGTATGGATTTATGCAAGTACTGTTAAATGCAGAAAGGATGCCTGACAAGCATCCAGCGATGGGGGTGTTCCTTCGAATACCGAATAAAAGAGGCAGAGGCAGACGTCTCCTTTTTCTCCTTGGCTCACACGCACGGAGCACCTCACGCACGCGTCCCCTTCCCTCCTCCCGCATTACCGCCGCTCTCCCCTTCACACAGACGCCTTCCCTCGGGGCGAACCCCTACCCTTTGCACCCCTTCCCCCCCCCCCCACACACACTCGGGCGCTCCCAGGCCGGGGCCCCGCACCGAGCCCCCCGCCAGCCACATAGCCCGGGCCGGCCATGACGGGGGCGGGCGGCAGCCACCGCCTCCTTTCGCCTCAGCGCATGCGCCTTGCGCCTCCTGCAGGGCCGCCGCACCGAGGGGCGGCTTGGCCCGGCCCGGCCCGGCCCGGTTGGGTTCCCCCCGGCTCGGTTCCGTTCCCCCGGTACGGCCCGGCCCGGTTCGTTCCCCGCTGGTCTGCGCCCCGGGGAGATGCGAGTCGCGGCGCTGCGTGGCGGCGGCGTGCGCCCCGGCTCCGATGCAGAAGATCAACAAGAACGCGGTGCTGGCGCTGCTCACCCTGAGCAGCCTGGTGTTCCTCCTCTTCCAGCTCTACTACTACAGGTCCTACCTCGCGCACAAGGTAAAAGGCCGGCCCGGCCCGGCCCCAGAACCTGCGGGTGGTAGGGGTGACGCCAGGCTCGGCCGTAAGGCCAAGGCGGGGTGCTGCCCGGCGCTCCCAGCCGGGGCTCGGGACACCGAGACCCGCGGTAGGCACGACCCCCTGACGGGATGGTCCCGTGGCTGTTCCCCGTGGGATGTGTCAGGCCGCAGTCCGAACACAGGCGCTGTCTGCAGGGCTTTTCTGGAGCGGCAGCCAAGGCAGCATCTACTCCTTGAGGGTTTTTCGGTAGCGGAGTTTTTGAAAAGTGACAGTCCCTTTTTCTGCGGTCATCTTAGCGCTCTGCGATTCAGTGTTTGTACTTCTCTAGGCGTCAGGGATGAACTCCTGCTTTTGTACCGCTCAATATTTATCCGAGTGAATCTGTACCTCGTTTTCTGTGACAGAGAAAATATTAAATGTGATTACAAATTAAACATATATTTTTTGGTGGCTTCATAGCTTACAGTTTCAGAAGTAATCCTTTCAACAGTATGCTTTCGTATCATTTTTACAGAAGAGCCATGCAGGTATCATGTTTGACTTCTTTTCGTTTGGGGGGGAGGGCATTCTTAATACATTCAGGCAGTCCTAGTGCTAGGTGGTAAGCAGCCTTTACCTTCTGTCTTAGTTTCTGATTGTGAACAACAAGGCCCGGAGTGGTAAATCCTTCATGCTTTCTGAAAGCCAACAGCCACTAAGTGCCGTGACTTTATGATGCGAATGTACTCACTTCCAAATTTAACTCTCTAGGATTGCACCTGGAAGCACTGAGGCGCACTCCTGCTGCCTTTCCTGCAGTGGTATTTGCCTAACAGTCTTTGCGTTTGTCATCGTGCTATTTTATACTTGTTGGCAGATTGAATCAGAAACCGAGACTTGGTCATGCAGTCCTTGCATATATGTAAGTCCTAAAGGCTTATGTTGTCCTTCTAAATATACTAAGGCAGAGCACTAGGTTTTGATTTCACATTCAGTACTCTTGTTAGGTGATCAGGTTCAGTACTGTAGTTAGGTTAGCCAAAACCACGAATATAAAGTGCTAACTGGATAAATACCCTTGAAAGTCCTGTTAAGAGATCATAAGAAGCTGTTCAGCTGAAATTTACTTTTTCCCCCCCTCTTGTTTTTGATAGAATGGAGCAGTTTTTTCAAAAGTCAGAGGAAGCCAATCAGGCCAAGACAGCACTAGATGGGTATGTACACCATTGACTCACGTGGTTCTTTTGAAAGTCTCAGAGAAGTTGTACAGAGTTGCAAAATCAGTGTCCAGTTCTCTTGGCCCCTCACTGGAGCTTTTTAGCATTAAGGACTAAACCATACTTCCCTCACTGAGCAAAGCTGTGTTTCGAAACTTAAGTTTAAGTGAACAGTGAGACAGTTGAGACAGTGTTACAGCTCTCGCTGTACAGTCCTTGGAAGTGTTGTTTACATTTTTAAGAAGCAAAAGTTGTTCTTTCTGACATTGAAGTTTTGATGCAGGCTTTTGTCTTCTTTCAAACTGAGTATTGAAAAGATAGTTGGCTTTTGGACTTCCAGCTTGTTTCATTGTATCATGGTGAAAGGACAAGCTGCAGGTCTCATATCACAGAAACTTCTTTGCTTGCTGCCCTTGCTTAACCTGCTGCTAAGTGTTTCAGGTTACCTGGTTATCCTGGATTGTAAAGCTTTTTGCAAGCAGGAAAACCACATTTCGGCATTCACTAGTTGCCTTATTCCAGCATTCAGCAACAGTGTTATGAGTGCCATGACATACTCAAGGTAGAATGTTTTTGTTCTCTCTTATATGAGGCTTACAGGATTCAGTGCAACCAAAGCTTCGTCTTGGCCTTGTGAAATCAAAAATTCTGTTGTGGTTTTATACTTAGTTTGGAACCACTTTTACAGAAGTCTTTTGTTAACAGATCTCCCCCTGCAAGAATAGCCCAGGTGGTTGGGGAGAACAGAGTGCTGGGAGCTGGTTGCCCTTTGCTTTGGATGCAATATGATCATGTTGCTAGTTAGCAAAATAGCCATTTAAATGCCTTGTTTCTGCTGAGCTGGAGGAAAGGAGCTCTAGTTAAGAGCTGTACTTGGGAATATTCCACGCCGACTGCTTGCAAGCACCAGGAATGTCTCACTGTTCTTGGAGGTGGCTTCCTTTTTGGAACTATCTGCGTGGTGTTAGGTGACATAGTCACAGGGAGCTTCCAGTCTGCCACTCTTTGGGCAGAGTTCTCATTAGCTTTAACATGGTATTACAGGATTATTAGTAAGAAAGCAGAATGGTCCATGGTCCTGCCAGGGCCCTATTATTTTCTTTAGAGTGTCTTCCTTTAGAGTCCAAAGTACTCTATGTGAATGAGTTCCTGCTTGACATCATGACCATCCCCGTCTACTGATTTTTAAATTACAATTAGAAGCACCTGTTCCCCTGTAGAACTGACAAGAAAAAAAGTAGATCTGTACAGATTTGCTTCTTGTTTATTGGTCTGATCTGCTTGTTCTAACTATAGAAATAACGCTAGTACATCACTTATCTTTCAGGTCCATGTAGCTGATATCACTGAGAGGGCGGCCTTGCATCTGCTTGTAAAGCACATGTAGTAAATTCTGTTAGTTGATCTACATTCCGTCTTCACTCGTGTTTTTCCACCTCTGTGAAGCCAAAGCCCTGTACAAGAACTGGGAGTTGGCCTGCAGAGTCTGGTTGAACAGACTCAGGAGTTTGACTGGAAGGTCACAGCCTGAGTTAGAAGATCAGGGTCAATTTGCTGGGCTTGGACAGCCAGCCACTGTTTTCCCGTATCATGCCTCATCTAGAAACCTGGAGACATAAAGCCTGACAGTGGTGTTCTAACCATTTTTATTCCTGATTAGAACTCTACTTTCAGTCATTAAATTTAACTGTTGCTGTTAAATCGCTCGGCTACATTTTTAATAATAGGGCAGCTGTGATTGCTGTAAATCTTCCATATGCTATGGATATTTAAATGTAATTGATCAAAATTCTTCTCTGAGTCACGTTAATAAATCCTCTCACCAGGCACAAGACCTTGCTGGTGCAGCTTTTACCTTCTTTTGCAGTGTTGCCATGGTTGAGTTCCCTGCATATCCAAAGACTGGATAAGTCTTCAGTGCTCACTTCCTAACTTCTCAATGAATCGCACTTTGTACACAAGTTCTAATTGAATCTGAAAGATTTTTCCTATTGTCTTAGAGACATGGAAAGCCTGAGAGCAGACTGTTACCTTCTGAAAGAGGAATTTCCATTTCGACAATTGTTTATAGAAGTAAAGCACACACTCAGAAAATGTATTGGGAGATATGGGAGATAAGATTTCTTTATGAAAATTGGTCAAGAGTTTTAATGTATTAACTTCTGTACACTAAAACGTGGTATTTCTAACTTCTGTTTTTCTCCTCTATCACAGCATGTGGTTAGGAAATTCCTATCCTTAATATCCAGTCACAATATACCAGTGTATTTGATTGATCCTTTAATTCTGGGACTTGTTGATAAAGACATTGAACAGATCAGAAGTTCTTCTGATGGCCCTAGTCCGGAATGCAAGTACTTCTGTGTTCCAAGAGACTTCACTACATTTGCACTACTGGACAAAACGTGGAAACACGAAGTAAGTGTGTTTTCTTCTTCAGTTCAATTACATATTTTAATGCATTTAACTATTCTAGGATTTTGTGATATAATGTATACATGTTTGTATTAAGGACTCTGAATTCATTGTGTGGAAATCTTGTAAGGATATTGGTAAAAGAAACTTTTTTTTTTTTTTTTTTTGAAGTAAAAGGTATTCAAGCATTAGCCTGTGTGGTTTTAGAAGCACGTGAGTTGTTGAAAGAAAGTAGCAACCCTGACTCTTTGCCAGGGAAGTCAGAGAAGTGGTTTGAAGATGGATATATTAAGAGTCCTTTCAAATAACTGAAAGTTTTTTAGAAGCTGTCTGCAATATTCATAAACACTTTTAATAACATGCCACCCCCAAGAAGGAAAAAGTGTTTGTTCTTGTAAAATGGAGTGTTTAAAGCTGTGATGTGGGTACAGCTGTAATCAATCTTGAATTTGGGGATCTGTTGAGAAGAAAATACAGGTATTGATGTGACAAGGCTGGGAAGATTATTATAACGTGCTGTTTTACATTTCTTTTCATCCCTGTACTTGCAGCATTTTATTTTGTCACTTTGTGTAGTGGCACCTCTGCTCTTCTGTAGTTTGAGGTGTTTAAATGGATGTATCAAAAATAGAGGTGTAGTAAGTGATGAAGGACAAAATGGAACCGAAGATTGTTTTATCAGCCAAGTGTCATCTGGACATACACACTAGATTAATTTATACAGACTAGATAGAGATGCCAATAATAAACAGCTTTTTTCTTTTCCCTTCCTCATTTGCATCCCTGTCCCAATCCCCATCAAGAAAAATTTAAATGGTCTACAGCTGTTTCACTGAAGCAGTCCTACCCAAGTGAAGAGTGGTGGTACTCTGTATTTGATCGGGTCGTTATTTTACCCACAGCAGTTAAGGAATTAAAGGAACTGAGAATAAGGTTGTGTGGCAGAACACAAATACAACTTCACTTCCACATTCCTATGTTGCCTATTGTTTGTGTCCATAGCACTCAGAGAGATGTATGTTTTATATACCTATATAAAACACTTCAAGGTGGGTAATTGAAAGGGCCTTTGGATGCTGATAGGTTCTTATCAACCAGAATTTCATCCCTTTTTTCTGTTAAAATAGGAAAGCCTATTACCTGGTGTAGTGTTAGTTGCTTGGTGAGATTTAGACAAGTATTTGCATGCATTGTAAAATAAGATTTCCCAGTAATCATTTTTGGATTAGTGGTATCATTATTCAAGGCCTTGGGAACACCAAGTTCAGCACAAGCCTACCTTTAGAGAACAATCGGAAAGCGTAGAGAAGTCTGCTCTCAGAAGGAGCAAACTTAGACCACGCGTGAAACTTAAGTTTGGATTCAAAGATGTAAAATGTGAGCTACAAAGAACAGGTATTGTGGCAGAGAGTGTGTTTTACTCTGAAAGGGAATTTATTCATCTTTTTTAGAGGAATTTACTGTGTAGTCAGGTAAAGCACGCAGAAAGAGAAATGAAAAAAGTTCTGATTAAAGTTGAATATAGCAGATCTTCTCTTTAGAACAGAATATCCCAAAACATAAAGACTGCAACCGTCATGGCTTTGAGATCTTCAGCAAAGCCACGGAGTAGTGGAAACTCTGGTAGTAAGTGTGAGAATCTGAGTCAGTGGTTTACCATTCATATATTAAGAATTCTGAAATTTGTTGACAGCAGTCTTCATGTGAATGGTTTTCTTAGAATATTGAAAATAATTATGGTAAAGATTTTGGATTATTCTTCATATTATATAGGTAGAGTTTCAGCAAAGGGTTATTTTGTTGATGCTACAAAAAGCACAACATACTGTGAAAAAGATTGCAGCAATTAGTTTGTTTTATTGATCATTTGATGAACAAAATTTAAGAAAAGGAAATACGGTGCTTGGAATTAGTTATGGTTCTTAATTTTTAAGGTCTTACAAGTAATTCATGCTTAAATCTGATAAGAAAATGAAAATTGGGAATTATACCATCTAATAAGAAGCATTTAACATTCAGTTTAGGTTTCTCTTCTCTTTAGCTTCTTTCTCTCTTTCTGTCTCTCTCTTATTTTTAGGTGGGACTTCTTAGAACTGCTGAGAAAATGGGGTTCCAATGGCTAAAAGTTCTAAACAAGGACCCCCGCTTGGATGGTATGGATGACCTGTCTGGGACTGAAATTCCTTTGCACTACATTTTTAAACTGGCGTCTCATGCCATTCACCTGGTGGTCTTCTACGAGAGGAGCGGTAATTACCTCTGGCATGGCCCCCTAAGGCTCAAGCAGCATATGGACAGAAAGTTTGTGCCTTTCCGAAAACTCCACTTTGGTCGCTACCCTGGAGCGTATGAAAAGTGAGGAAAAAAGCACTTCCAAATTAATTTGTTTATCCTGTATATATAAAGTTACCCTCTTTTCTAAAGCTAGGTTATGAACTTTGGCGCATGAATAATTCGGATCTCAAAGTGCAGATAGATTACATTTATGAAGGCAAATCCAATTCAGGCTACTCAAACAAGAGATTTCCACCATTTATAAATGAAAAATGAGAAGTAAAGTTCAAGTGGCAAGAGATGTAGTAATGCATCGTACATACTTGGTGTTCTACTAGAAACTTATGTGTCCTAAAGTAGAATACAGATTCTGAGCATCAGCTGAAAAGCAGAGGCATCACAAATCTGCTTAGTAGTAGTCTACATGACTGGTGTTAAAGAACATGAGTAAAGAGAAGTGATTTGTACCACTAAGACAAGTACCAACTACTGCACCTAACCCATGCTCATGAAGTTCTGAGCTGACTCCTGACTTGCATAAGTGTTTGAATTGGTGGTATTATTTGTCCCCAGTCTTACGCTTGAACTTTGCATCTCATTGGTAAAAGTAACTGTAAATGTATGCCTTTTCCTACAGCACTTTCATTAGCAGTATTTCAGGAAATACAGATCATGGCAAATCTTCACTGTTTTCAAAGCCAAACATTATGTTTTGAGAACGGTGTTCCTATATGGTATGTGTATATGTCATGACTGAACAGCCAGACATTTCACAAGTAAGTTAAGTTTTCTTCTTTAAAGTAGAGAGTGCTCTTTCTTCCTTTTAAAATATGGAAGCTATACCAACTATGTTCCTGAACATTTAAAAGTGACTCTGTAAGCTGTTAACTATGACATTTCATTCACTGTGAAGGCTGAGCAGATCTTAAATTTTAAAGGCAAATAGCCTCCAAGTGTACAGGTTGAAATTTGATTCTTAAACTCTATCTCATATTTAGACAAACAAATAAACAGCCTGAATTTTCAGATGTACTGAACAACAAACTATACAGATTTAGTGCAAGTCACAAATCAATAATGGAAACACTGATCTGAAAATCTAAGTATGGACTTACTGGGATAGAATTTCTTTTTAAACAAAATTTGGAAGGGTGTGGGGGAAATATTAAAGCTTTTGTTGCTCTGCTATTATAATCAGTTTTGGGTATATTTGGACAGAGGAGTCACCAGACAGTAATATGTGGTAAGTTTTTAACCAGAGCTAGAGGACAAAATGGCTCGTAGTTTGTAGAAGAGTTGAATGGAGTAACTTACCTTTCTTTCCATGCAGGCCTGAACTCTTGCTTGTTTCCGTTGATGACTTAAAAATTCAAATTCCAAAAAATCCGTCCAGTTTTCTAGAGGAGATGACACACTCTAGATTTCTTGAATGTAGGTACAGAGAAGCTCGGGCTTTCTTTCAGGTTAGTGGTAATCAGGTGGTGTCCCTGAGATGTAATGTACATTTTCACTGATTTACCCAAACCTACAAAAACAGTTCCTTTTAAGTAAAACACAATTGACCGTTCACTTAGGTAAAGCTAAATGCAGACTCTCAGTCTCAACAGAATTTAGTAAAGGTAATAAAACTAAAACTTTAACTGAAGAATCATAGTCTTTCTTTTTGATTTGTTGAGTGCATTTTTTCCCATTTTCCAAAACTATGAAAAGATGACGTAACCAGCATGTCCATAATTCTGTTATATTCTTATTGTTAAATGGATTTCATGAAATCTTGTGTATCTTTGTAGTCAAAAATTTTACTTAAGGCATTTCTCAGAGTCCTGAATAATAATTGCTTTCATATTCATTTGAACCATGCACTTGAGTTTTTCCCATTGCTTTTTTGACCACTTAAGCTAACGTTTTCATCACTATTTAGAGCATTATATTTAAAACATTGATACCTCATTTAGGAGACAATGAAAAACTTCCTGCTGGAGTAGGGGCAGCCTGTCAGCCTGGCTTGACAAGGACTGAGATACAGAGTTTCAGGAGTTACCACAGTTAAGAGGGTGGGGTCAGAGTCAGGTCACTGAATTTGAGTAATGTCCAATTTCGCAGAAAGGGAAAAAACAGGACACTGGAAGTTCCATTATTGAGACGTTTAAGATCTCAGAGAAGGGACTTCTCCTTTGGTTTCTGCATGACAGCTGTTCTTGTTCAGTTTAGTAGGTTGTACCTAGCTCCCTGTACGTATAGCAGGAAGGTTTACTGAAGGGTACCCATGTGTTGTCACTTCCCTTGTAAAAAGGACAGAAATTGTGAACGTGCTCCTCTTCTACTCTGAAACCTTGAGGCAGTAGTTGCTCCAGATATAGAAAATGCACTTCAGAAAGTATATGGAAATTTGCTGGAGTTTTAGTATTGAAATAAGCAAGTGGCATCTGTTTTGAAAAGTATTCAGGTGTGGCCCAGGAGCTCCTAGTGAAATCAGTTGTGAAGTTGAGTGGTCAGTCCATTGTTCATATGCCTGATCTGTGAACGTTCACCTGGACTGCCTTGCAGTTCTTGGCTTTACATTACAGAAGATGCTACCACAGTTGCAGTTGGAAGATAGACGTTACGTTCTTTCTCTTTGCATTACTCGTGTTTCATGTCAGAAGTTGTCAGTATGCAGTAGTAACACGTGGTGGCGCCAGATAAGCTTTAATATGCCCCAAGTAAATATAATTCTGTCTTTGCTTTCTTCGAACTGTGGGTATTGACTTCGGTGTGAGCAGAGCTGAGATTCATGCATATTGTTGCCAATACTGTCTAATATATATAGTCATTTTCTATTTTACCCTGACCTTACATTCTGCTAGGTTGGAAAAAATGAATATTGACATTTCAGAGTTGAAATTTAACTTGTCATTCCAGTGCATGTTCTCAAACTGGACTCAGTGTGTGAGAACAGATAATGCCCAGATATTGCTTAAATAAATTTTTAAAGGTCATTTTTTCTTAGGACACCAGAAAATGAAGGGACAAGTTTGATCTCACAGTAGCTTACCTTTGCCTTCCAGCTGTATCCTGACGATGCCTCTGTTGATGCCGTGGAATTTAGAAAAAGAGCAAAATCCTTGCTCCATCTGGCTGCCCTGACCCTGAATAACCTAGGAGTAAAGTTCTGGTTGAGCAGTGGAACTTGCTTAGGTAAAACATTTTTAATTCACCTGAATTTTTAAACACTGTATCCTCTGTTACTTTTGCAGCTTGGTTGTGGTTGTCAACTGAGGTTAGCAGCTAAATGTGCTGGGCTGGAGGGTGATACCTGTGAACTGTGAGGCAGGTGTTCCACATTGGCTTTATTCAGATAAGGCCTTTTTGCTCATGACCAAATTATTTTTCTTTAAAGGCCTGAGCCTTGGAGATGCTGATCATATTTCAAGTGAAGTGTTAAGTGTTGTTAGCAGTTAAATGTATGGTGTTGATCACTGCTTGGAAAGTAATCAGCAGTTCCATAAGTTGTGTGGCTTACAATTTATTGTCTTGCTGGCTGGAAAATACAATGATGGGCACATGTTTCTGATGTCCTTGTAGACTTAGCTGATTTTCTTCCCGTGAAGTTTAGCATTTATCACTGACTTTTTAAGTATAGTTTGCGTTAATTTATTTATTTTAAAACATGTCATTTTAGTAAAAGATTAAACTACTAGAGTAGGCACTACAAGTTTTCAATTCTGTTGAAGTTGAAAGTAGTAACTTGTTCTGGTGATGATCCTTTCCTTATTGAAATAGGTTGTGAAAACTCACATGTGCACAATTAGCTTATATTTGTTTATTCCTAGGGAATACCATTTTCTAGATACTAAAACTGTTTAAGTGAAACAGACAAACAAATGTTCCACTTCTTATCTTACTATTCTGCAGAAATGTTTTAAAGATGAGTAGTATCTCAGACACTATTTAAAATAATAATTTAAAATTAAAAACACAGCTGCAGCCCTGTAACTGTTCATTTCTGATGAGATTTGGACACAGGTAAAGTATATATTTTTCCTTTTTCCCTTTAAGACACCTTAACTAGAAAACCAAGATATTTTCTCTTTTAAATAGTTAATACTTTCTCACTCCTGGCTTTCTGGAGGAAGGAACTGGCCATAAGTGCTTTAGTATATGTTTTCTTCAGTGTGATTCCTTTGGTACTAGAGAAAATAAAAAGTCTTGTTTACGGTCTCATTCAATGATTTCAGGCTGATGACCTTCAGACTGGTCATTGTTATATTGATTTTGTTTTGTGATATATTTCTTGCATTTCTGAATTAACTAATTCATTTTTTTCTTCTTTCTCTCCTCAGGCTGGTATAGGCAGTGCAATGTCATTCCTTACAGCAAAGATGTGGATCTGGGGATCTTTATAAGGGACTACAAAGCAGATATCATTCCAGCCTTTCAGAAGGCAGGATTACCGCTGAAGCACAAATTTGGCAAGGTACATAGATAATGAACAGTTTGCGTCTTTCTGTAGGTTTGAATACTGAAATTCATTTAGATAGAAGTGGGTATCTGAAGTCTTCTCATGCAGACTTTTACTCAGAAATATTTTACCTAAGCATATAATCTCGTTGATTTCTGTGTGTTACCTTGGACAGTGTATGAGAAAAGCCCTTTCTTATTAGCTTCAGACTTGTTTGGAGAATCTGAATTTCACCTCAGAAGCAATTTTTAGGAAGTTTTAGAAGGGTCTAATCTGTGTCAGCGCTGCTAGAGAAACTTAAGAATCAAGGTTGGACCTGGTGCTTAGGGACATGGTTTAGTGGGTGATATTGGTGGTAGGGTGACAGTTGGACCAGATTCATGAAGGTTTTTTCCAACCTCTATAATTCTATAGTTCTAAGGTAGAATTTAATCTTTGATATTGGGCAGACCCGATCATAGGGGTGGATTGGTGATAACTCTGAGATTATGTGCATCCTTGTATGCAGAGACAGCAGAAACTGAAAGATCGCCTGACGCTGGGCTTGTCCCTTATTAACTTGTTTATTCCAAAGTGTAAGCTGCAGAGAGGAATCTGAACGAAGGTAGAATGGAGAAATAGAAGTACAGGAATTCATATCACAGGTTCAGCCACAGTTGAAGTTATAATTACTGGTGCTAGTGAGTGTTTTATCATAGAAGAAGGTGTTACCATAGGTGTTAAATAAAGACACTTACTAGTCATGTGTTTATTCACTGATGTTATTCCTCTCTTTCATGTGAGAGTCTTTTAATGAATTGCGCTCTCAGATATTAGCAGTTCCTGCTTGAATTGTGGTAGGCATTGAGTTGTGTATGAGCTGTGTGAGGAAAAGTGGGAATCTAAAGCAAGCCATTTTCTGTTCACAGCGCAAAGCAACGCATCTGTTGTAATCTTATAATCTTAAGTGGATGGTATTCTTGCAACTAACTGCAGTTTTGTTTGGCAAGCTGTACTAGTTTTGTCTGTGATAGAATGAATTTTCTTCTTAGTATCTGTTATGGTGCTGTGTTTTGGATTTGTGACAAAAACAGTGTTAATGCACCCATGTTCTAGCCATTTCTGATCAGTGCTAGTACAGCATCAAGGCCTTTTCTGTTTCTTGTGCTGCCCTGCCACTGTAGTGATGCACAAGGAGTGGGGAGGGGACACAGCCTGGGCAGCTGGCCCAAACTGACCAGAGGGATATTCCATACCATATAAAAGCACGGGTAAAGAAGAAGGAAGGGAAGGAAGTTCAGAGTTATGGCATCTATCTTCCCAAGTAACCATTATGCATGATGAAGCCCTGCTTTCCTGGAAATGCCTGAATATCTGCCTGCTGGTGGCAAGTAGTGAGCAAATTCCTTATTTTGATGTGCTTGCATCTGCAGCTTTTGCTTTACCCACTACTGTCCATATCTTGACCTGTGAGTTTTCTTGCTCATCCTTCCACTCTTTTCCTGTTGCTCTGCCCCCTGGTAGTAAGGGGAGAAGAGAGTGAGCGGCTGTCTGATGCTTTGCTGCCTACTGGGGCTAACTCACAACACAAGCTCTTTTTTAGTTCTTATTTCAAACCCTTACTGTAATACCTTTTCTTCTGACAGAGCTATGCTTAAGTGTTTTCCAGTTAGAGAAGCAGAGTTTTTGTCAAAGAAAGGTCATCATTTTGTACTTTCATCTGTTTTACCTTAAGCATATAAATGGAAAATGGTTTGCTTTAGACTTTTGTCTTTCTTCATACAGCCCTTCTGTGTCCTGCTGGAAAACTGCAAGAGTTTTGGCTTACTTGCCTTGGCAGGATGACGTGCAGTTGATCCCTGCATAAATGGCTCTGTGCTGGAGTTGTGGCAGAAGCCAAGGAGATGGTGCTTGAGCTCTGGGGCTAGAGGGAGGAAAGAGAAGGCAATCCCAATAATGTGCATAAAACTTGTAGCTTTCACAAGGCACCAAAAATAAAGAAATTGTTGTGTTAGTGTATTTTCTACAGTTAGGATGGGAGTCACTGTATCGTTACTGAAAATAAATTTGTTCTCCGAAACCCATGTTGCTTTGTGTTTTTATGAGGATATGTATTGTGTGTTTTTGTCTCGTAGGTGGAGGACAGTTTGGAACTCTCTTTCCAGGGAGAAGATGATGTGAAGCTTGATATTTTTTTCTTCTATGAAGAGGATGACCACATATGGAATGGAGGAACTCAGGCAAAATCGGGCAAGAAATTTAAGTATGAACTGGATTTGTACCTCTAATGGGAAAGAAACTGAACAAGTTAGGGCTTAGTGTTAGCATTTTGTATTGTGTGCTGTTGTCTGGCAAAGTGTGCTCTTTGTCACAGTTATCAGAGGAGAATCAGTGGAGATTTTGCACTTTGAGACTAAAAAAGTGGAAAGAGAACAGTACTATGCCTTATACTAGAGAGGTGCTCGGCTTGTCAAATGTCAGTTCTCTTGTGAAATCTAAAGCAGCGCTGTCATGTTGTGTATCAAGCAGATGCTATCTGGAGTGTGACAAGCTCCAAGTTAAATCAAGAGCTAAAATGAGAAAGAAGTCTCTAAAACTGTTTGTTGTACAAACTTATTTTGTAGTAAAAAACAAATCCTTAGGCATCTGCCTTGGTGAACGTTATGCCAGAAAGTCTCAACTGTCCTAGCAAAGTAAACCCCGTCGTTTTGGATGTTGCGGTAACGATTTGGAATACTTTGTTGACTGTAATGTTGTGACAGCAGTGCAGATGACTACTGCAGACCTTGTTCATATTTTGAAAATGCATTTTCAAAATAGGATCCTGCATTTCTTGTTTCATTCTTTTAGGTATTAAATCAGCAAACGCATACAACATCATTTTAGTCTGCTTAGCAAGCCAAATGTAGGGTTTGATAATTAGTTTCTTTTTTTTCCATCACCCACCTTAACCCAGAGACACTTGCAGACTAGCTGAAAGCCTTGTTGACCTATATGGGATATCATTATCTTCCATATTTTGCCTGAACTAAATTTGTTTTCAGTTATCTAACAAGAACATAGTGAACACTGTCACCCAGACAGTGATAGCGTGCGACTCCTTGCCTTAGTTACCTTTGTTCTGAAATGATAAACAAAGATTGGGGAAGATTTTTGACGACCAGAGTCAAACGGTGCACTTATAAATAGACTAATGGAAGAGTTACTGGAATATTCCCACATAGGAGATGTGGTTTGTTGCAGAGTAGTTTTCCTAGAATACAGCAACAGTTTCATAGTTCTCCAGAGCAGGTTTAATATTTGTTTTTCCAGTCAAGATTATGGAGGATTTTCTGTGATATATTTTTGAGGAGTCAAGCTGACCAGTAAGTTCCTTTTCTTTTCTCTGTGATTGTGGTGTGTCTAAATGGAAATACTTGTTCCTGTGCCAGTAGAGCTGATATTCAAAACTGCGTTTTAGTGTCAGACTTCAGGACCCTCAGTTTTGCTTAGTCTTCAAGCCCTTTCAAAATTCTAAGGGAAGTTAAAGTGAGGATATCAGGCAAAAGGGAAGTGATTGTTTGGTAGTGTTGAATCCTCAATCCACTTCAGTAGCTCTGAAAAAATCTCACCTGCTGATACCATATAAAATGGTGTCAGAAGAGAAATTGGTTGCTACTAGATCATCACAGGTAAAGGATGGAGGCTCCTTTCCAAGATATTTATGTTGTTAATAAATGAAGAGTAAAAGAAATATTTCCTTAAAAGCTAAATATTTGTACAGGCATGTTCTATACATCTTGCTAAATAAAAGTATGAAAAATGGAAGTATTTCTCATTTAGTCATGAAAATATTTTTCATTAGTCATTTTGTTCTGTTTCCTTTGCAAGCTGCTTTCAAAACCGTATGAGTCTCTCTGTATGGTTTGCATCTTCATGTGTACAAATACTTCCACAACAATGAGACATAAGCAAACTCATACATACTCTGTAATTTTGTCTACAAGTAACAACAGTTGAAATTTCTTTTTAGTTTACAAAATTTGTGTTGGACAATTTCATTCTTCAGCAGAGAATACATATTTACAAAAAATGATCCTGTGAATCAGATCTATATTGTATGCTTTAATCCTTAAAATAAATTAATTTGTAGTTTCTTAACATCAAGGCCTTTGTGCAATGATACTATCTTTTCAATGCTTTTATGTCCAAAGATTGATGAGACTGAAAATGGAAGAAAAAGGTGAGCAGTGTGTGCACAAGAGTATGTAGCCCTATCTGAGCCACTTGGAATAGGTGGACAGGGAGCAAGGATTCCAGTGGTGGGAAGCATCTCTGAAAGTTATATTTTTCATAAATGAGTATGAACATCAGATTTTAGTTAAGTAATCATTTTGGTGAAGTTTCCAACTGACTTAACTTTCCAGATTAGACAGTTCATTTAAATTGTCTGTTCGTTCTCCTTAAAATGAGCTATTCAGAGTTCTCTCCGTGGAGGATATATTATTTCAGTGTTTTGCTGATAGCTTTTGCTTATGCACACCCAGTGCAGCGCTGTTTAAGTGAGTGATTTCCTGGGTTAACAAGAGCTACTTGGTGAGTGTAGACCCACTAATAATGTTTATTTGCATTATTTTCCTTTTGGTAGCTGGCTTTTTTTTTTTCTTTTTGGTTTACTTTAGAGCTAATCAGCAATCCCTGGATATGAAGCCGAAAGTGCTTGATTACATTTTTTTTAACCTCCATTTAAAACATAAAAGCAAGCTTTTATTTTCTGAAATTGTTTGCTCAGCTCTTAGAAATAAAGGTGTCTCTATACTTAGAGGAACTTGCTGGATTTTTAATTCATACAAATGCACAAATCTTTTAACTCTCTTTTCAAAAGTGCTAAGTGCTTGTGATTCCTTTTAGCTGGTGAGAAGGAGTTTTTAGATCACTTTTTTTCTGTTACAGATACAACTTCAGAATTGATCCTTTGCAGGAATAGTGTATAGGCTTTGGTTTAACACTCAGACTCTGACACTGGTCTCCATTAGGATGTCATTCTGATCAGACTGAAATTTACCTGTGAATTTCCACTGGTGTCAGTATACTTCTAGGTAATAAACAGCAACAGAATTGGAAATGCTCCTCTCCTTGAACATATGACACTTACTAACCAGCTATTGTTGATAACACTGCTGTCCAGTAAGTAAATAATGCTTCACAGATAGGAAGCTATGAAATAAGAAAAAAAAAAAACAAAACACACCTATAAATGTATCCTGACTTCTCACTGTAGTTGCCTGCTTTCTCTGTGAACTTACTTAGATGTGTTTTTCAGTCTTCTGCTAATGACCATGTTCTTTCGTGGTGCAGGTATCTCTTTCCAAAGTTTACTCTGTGCTGGACTGAATTTGTAGAACTCAAGGTACACGTTCCCTGTGAAACCCTTCAGTATGTTGAAGCCAACTATGGGCCAGACTGGAAGGTTCCTGTCAAGATGTGGGACTGGAAGAGCTCACCATCCAACGTGCAGTACAACGGTGTCTGGCCTGTCGATGAGTGGGACGATGTCATTCAGATCTATTAATCACCTGTCCGGTATCCTTGAAACTGTCACTTTGTAATTTCCGGTCTCCCAAGAGCATCAAGATCCGTTCCTTTTATAACTTCTCATCAGTTCCCCAAGGAAACGTTTTCCATTTTTTGCTTAAAAGATTTTTTCACATTCATCATGTGTTCTGATAGTTAAAGGCAGAATGTGGGAACTGAAAAGAAGGGAAGCTGAAAGTAAAGATGTACAAAATGATGTAAACATATGAGCAGTTGACTGTTTAAATAAAAACTGTAGCCAAGTGGCTTAGACTTTCCCGGGGATCATCAGAACCTTGGGACTGTTCATCTCTCAAGCTCAAGAGAAGGAGGGGATGCAAAAATCCTGGAGAAGTTCTTGTGCTTTTTTTTTTTTTTTTTTTTTTAATCTTTTTTCTGAGGTGCTCCTGTGAAATTACAACTTTTAAACACCCTATTTATGAGTACCTTAAAAGCATTTAATTTGAGAGTCATGTATCCCTCCGATGTGTAACAGGTTGCTCTTGGAGTGGAATGTTTCAGTGACCCACCTGCTTCACATCTGTGGGATAATGGATGAATCTAACATTAAGTGAGTGGATGGAAGAATTGAAAGCCCTGTCCGCATCAGAGATCAAGTAACAGTTGAACTAACTACTGCATGCAATAACAAGAAATGCTGTAACAACAGGGAACGTTACCTGCTTTTGTTCTCTCTCTTTTATGAACATGAAGGTGTGTGCTGCAGGGAGGTGCTTACCTTGATAAAACATATTACCTGGTTTTGATATCCCAATTAGTGTTCTCTGTACAGGAGTTGAGCAGATTTTAGAGGATCATAGCTATTCCTGCTTTCTTACAATTAGATGGAAATGAGGGTCTTGATACTTTTCTGTTTAGCATGGGTTCACAGAACTGAGATCCCTGTGAATCACAGCTCTTTTCTCTAAGTGTAAGCAGAAGTGTGTACAAACACCAACTGCTCCGTCAAATTTGCAATAGCATGATTGCAAGTGAAGTGTTAGCATAACATTAGGCTTTGGATGGGAAGGGAGTGGAAGCCTGACAACTCTCTCCTCTTGTTTCTGGTTGTCTTTTTGGTCAATGAAATAAGCTCTTTTATTCAGTATTTTGGAGGGGGATAATAGCTTTCATATGAAATCGTGTGTCCAAGTTTGTTCCAGCCCTGCCGCACAGGAAAGGCGAGACCATTAGAGTTACCAGTGAGTTAGGACTAATGTGTGGTACAGACCCAAGAATACTTTTGAACTAGTGTCAAGGTACTGAATTTTTCTCCTGTTTTCTTGCAACAAATCTGTATCCACTCTTCCCTGGCTAACCTAGAAGGGCTGTCTACGAGTTGCAGCTGTACCACACTTTTACTGGGGAGGTTGAATGTGTGGTTTGCATTCTGTTGATGTGCAATCTTCAGCTGCGTGTTCAAATACACCCAGTTCTGAAGAGATGAAATAGCCTCTGCTGTGCGGCTGTTTTATGGCTGTATCATTCCAGGTGCACTTTGGGTCTTCCCTGCTGTTCTCGTCCTGGAGTGTGCTGCATACATTTCCCTGCCAGCCCTCTGCGTTCCAGAGTTCTCCTGCCACTGAGACATTGGAGCAAATTATTCAGCTTCTGGCAAAACCCGTAGTGCTGGCTTGAAGTGGTACTGTAACTTTGCCTCACTAAGAAGGAGGTAGGAAATCCGGCTGTTGCCACTTACTTGCAAACATAAACATCGCATCATGGTGGATAATTTCTCAGGTAGATTTTTTTGTATTTCTTTCCTTAAAATGGAAAATGGTTTTAGTGCTCAGAATTCTGTTGTCATGAACTTCTTTGTTTAATAGTGTACAATAAACCTGCAAGTTTTAAAATTGTGATAGATCTTTAAATTGAAAGGAAAGATGCTATCAGAAAATTACAATCCTGTCAAATTTTTGACTTTTTATTGTACATGGAAAGAATTTGTAATGGAAAAAATGCATGTTCCTGAGAGAGGATGTCTTAAATATTTGATTATTACTGTGTATAGGTAATTCAAGTTAAAATATTTTCTCTTCAGAAGATACAGAGGAATATTTAACACTGATTAAAGGAATGAGGGTCTAGTTCGCTACTCAGGATGTGGTCTCATGCTTTGTTTTGTCATCTTGCGCAGAGTTTAACACATTCATTGTAGTTACTAAAAAATAATGCAGATGCAGAAGTTTTGAACTGTTTCTTGAACTACTTATTGGACATCAGTCTTGAACTTTTATTTTTTAATAAATTTGATGAGATGTCAGCTATGCTGAGTTCTGATATGATTTATTGTGTGCTAGTAATGGTGTTTTATCATGGCATTTTTATGCCACTTGCATTGGAGTTTCTTCATTGTTCAAGCTGTTTTACAGAGGAGCACTTTATACCAGCATTAACATTCATGTAGTCTTGCAGCTCCTATTAGAAAGCTGTTCTTCAAAACACTGATGTATTTAAAATATTCTGCTTTGAAGTTCCTTTTCCAGTGTCCCCTTCATCCAATAGATTTTTGCTTAAAAAAGAATGTAAAATTGCATAAAATTGAGTCTTCTTTTTTAGCAGAATCTTGTGGCTTATTAGCAATACATGTGGGCATTATTTTGTCTGTTGAAAACATTTTGGTTTTTTGCCTTGCTTGTTAGCAGAATGAAATATGAACTTTCTCTGATGTCAGAAAGAGAAGTTGGAAAATCAGGAGCAAAACAAGTCAGCAGACCGCAAGTAGAAAATTGAACTGAGAAGGATAGCACGCATCTGTTCCGCAGCATTTGTTGGTTCTCATTAAACCAGAACACATTTTTGGCCTCATACGATTCCAAGATGATATACCAGATTGTATCCATAACTGAGCACATGATGAAGCAGAGAAATACGAAGTTATGTTGCTGTTCTCAGTCCAGTAATATGTTATGTGTAGCTCTGCTGATAATTCCCAGCAGCAGCAGAGCTAGTCTGCTAGTGCATTGGCTGGTGCTGGAACCAGATTCACCAGTGCTGAGCATACTGCCATATGACGGTCAAGATGACAAACACTGCTTCCTCAAAGGCTCTCAAGCTGACCTATGGAGTGCCCAAGTTTGTGCATATTACTATTTACATTTTTATTGACTTCAAAATACAGGTAATCAAAATCCACAACAAAGATTTAAGCAGGCGCCCATCTGTAGAGGAAAGGATCCTGCAATTACACAAACACATTGCACTTTTGCTTGTCTCCTGACGTGCTCTATATAGTGATTTGCCTGCAGGCTTCCTGCTTGTAGGACTGTCTCAGCAGTGGTGTAAATATTCTCAAACTGGTTCTGCTGGAAGGCACACTGTTAGGCTGACACCGTTCCCCAAGGAAACACGCAGATTTAGGAACTTGTTTCCCATTAGTTTCTCCTGAATTCCCTAATCCCAAATGCTTTCTTAATTGTAGACCTGTTATGCCTACCAAAATTACCACCTTCACTTTAAAAATGATGCAGACAGGAGGGCAGCTTCTCTATTTTCTTAAATGCATCTATTTAAGGCCTAAATATGCAAAGCACCTTCATCTTCATGTAGCAAACAAAGCATGTTACCTATGTTTACTTGTTAAAGATAGCAGAACCTATTCAGGAAAGCTCTGGAGTAACTGCAAGGAAAGTTTGAAGAAATTTTGGTTGCTTGAATAAAAGGGGCCATAAGGATCTCTAACACATTTTTGAAATCCACAAAAGGGGGGTTACAAAAAAAGAAGGGATGTATGTACTCTCTTCACAACTGGCAAGAGATAAATATAAATTCGAGGAACACAAATTGAGGTCGTTTCTGTAGAATACTGAGTATGTTAATGTATGGAAATGTGTGAAGCCTTTGGCTTTGGTGGTCTCTAAGAACATATCAGACGTGTCTGACAAGATTGACTGTACTTAAGGATTAATTGTAGTTAACCCTCTCATCCAGTTGGAGTGAGTTTCTGTTTTCAATGATTCTGTTGCAGTTTTCAGTAATTCTCTGCTTTTACAAAATTACAGTTGAAATAATCATTTGTCTATAAGCTTAAGGAAGTGGTATGTCTAGAATCAGATTCTGGAGGTGAGCACCCACTGGGAATGATAGTGAAGGCAATCTCCACACCACCGTGGAAATGATGGAAACAATAGGAAGATGCATCATCTTGAGCACTTGAAAACTAGGTAATTTACTACAGCAGTGCAAGATAGCTCTTCCAGAGGATGTCTGAGCCAGACCAAGGCTGCTGAACAATCCTGTTATTCCTGCACAGAACAGGCAGTGCTCTGCCACGCAGGGCAAATAAACATCTGAGGGAGATGCTGATGCTTTTGATCTGTCCGGAAGGATAGATCAGATCTGATAGCAAAAGGATCTGTGTATGTTTCAGCTTACTCTTCTTTTAAAGTCAGAAGTGGAAGGTAGACAAAACTGTGATGATACAGGTATGAGAAAGTCACAAAAATATGCCCCAGGTCGGTCTTTGTCTCCTGTCCAAATGAAAATGAATTCTCTGATTTTGATATGCCCTTTGCCTTGAAACAGAGTCTGGGATATGCTGGCCCCTGGTATTAAAAACAAACAGTTTGTATCCTTTGCTGCTTTAGAATTCTTTCCCCTTGTCATATGTCTAGGAGTCTGTCAGCTCAAGAGAAAAACAGTCTCTGCTTTTCACTGTCACTTGGAATTGCTTATTTTGCACAGATGAATGAGACGTCGAAGGGGTGACATCAGTGTAGTAACACAGATACCTTCCTTCGTACCAGCCAGACTTTCACTAACTTGGTTCTGTCCTACATGGTTCATTTGCAGAATTCTACAAGTTGACATAGCAGATCAAGAAATTCTGGTGCAGCAGGCTCACTGTTCAGGCTTATTTTCTCTATGGTCATGTAACTATATCGCACTATGTACTGCACAATAAAATACAGGAACTGGAGGTCTGCATACAAACACATAAAAATTGCTATGTAGCACTTGCACACAAGGTCTAGATCCTCAGCTTTGGCAAATAGGCACCAGCAGCTGATTTTCATCAGTTGGTGATTTTGCCTAACAGCATTAGTTAGCTTAATAGTGAGCTCTCTGTTGAGGCTCAGTTTTATACATAAATGCTCTTATTGATTTAGCCTGCAACAGAGTACACGACTTATGAGCTAAATGGGTATTATCAAATCCAGGTCACTGCTGTAATTAAGGGGTGTGGGCAAAAGCTCTCTTAAAAAAATGAAAAAAACGAAGAGTCAATGAAAGTTTTGTTCTGAAAGGAGGGAAACAAACACTTCTGGTATTGCCAGCTTTCCTGAAATAAATCTTTCCTCCAGCTTAAAGCAAGAGCCATAGTAATTTCTGGATAAAATATTTGTGCCTGGTGCGTTGTAGATCATGCTGCATGCTCACAATGTCCCCCTTTTGGCCCTAAAATTTCTGAATACCTTCTTTTATCATCAGCTTGAACGTTAGTAGGTACAATGCAAAGGAAACGTTTGGGATTCTAGAGCAACTTGGTCAGCGTACGAGCTACTATTTTCAGGGTTTTGTTTCTTCTTGTGTCTACGGAGCATAAATCTTTTATTTGACATTTCAAAATGAAACCTTTACAAGTCTGAATGGGAAGCTGGCTAGGATAAGCAGCAAGCAGTCTTGCAAAATTACTCTAATTACTGTGGTTATGTTTTGAATCATCAGAAAGCAGCCACGGCATCATTTAAAACACAAACCTGTGTGAATGATTTAGAAATGTGCTGCAGATGGCACTTCCCAAGTTGCAGCAGTTTGTGAAGACGCTGCAGATAATCTTTGTGACTGACATGCCTCCCCAAGGCACTGCTACTGAGGGGATGGGTGAAGCCCTGTATCTGAGCATCACATAAAACAAAAGGCCTGCAAAATTTTGGGCTGCATTATACAGATGTATATTAGAAATGGGCTGAAATCCTGAGAGCAGAGACTGCCTGCATGGGAGCAGAACTTCTCTTACATGGTGGTGTAGCTCTGTGGAGCTCAGTGAAAATACCTGGGAAAACACAGCTTTTTGGAAGACTTTTACATCCAAAGGCTTTGCTGGTGTTTATTCTGAGAGTGGTGAGGCCCTGGCACAGGCTGCCCAGAGAAGCTGTGGATGCCCCATCCCTGGAGGTGTTCAAGGCCAGGCTGGATGGGGCTTTGGGCAACCTGGTCTGGTGGGAGGTGTCCCTGCCCATGGCAGGGGGGTTGGAACTGGGTGGCCTTTAAGGTCCCTTCCAACCCAAACTATTCTGTGATTCTACAATTCTCAGTTTCCTTGCCAGTTTAAAAATGATTCCACATCCATGCCTTTAACGTGATGTGAAGTTGCTGAGGATACCTGCCCGAAGGAGAGAATGGGTCTCCTGACCAAAATGACTGTGATGTCCTTGCTGGCCCCTGAACCCAGCCCTTTGCCCTAGGATCCTTCCTGGAAGGAAATTTTGTGGCAGGAACTGAGGAGGGCTGTGAACTTGGGAATGAGAATGGTGTTTGTGACATTCATTTGGTTTCACGTGAGTGCTCCGTGGCTGGAACCTCTCTGAACTGAACACCTCTGAAAAGTCCAGTAGTGACAGGATAGACAGCTCTTGTTCTTCGTGTTGCCAGGGATCGCTCTCCTCGGGTGAGTCCCGTTGCCTGCACGTCCCCGTGGGGTTCTGTCCTAGGTGCCATAACTGCAAGTTCTCCAGATTGATGCCTAGAGCAATGGAGGGATTAACAAAACATAAGTACAAAGCCAACTCTTGGAAAACTTGGCAAAGTATTTTGTTTTTAAATGAACCTTCTTAATAACAAAACCTTGCTGCAAGCACTGTGTCTTCCAGGCACCTGCAGGCTCAGTGCATGTAGTTAACACGAAGTCCTGCTGACTGCTGGCCTGCTGTAATTCTACCTCACAGACGGAAGGAGCATTATTTCTTAATGGTTAGCCCAGTCTGAAAATTGGATTATACAGAGTCGGTGATCTAGAAAACAGGAAAAATGAGGTGAGGGTGCTTTTTCCAATAAAATTATTGTATTCAAGCATTCATTATGCATACAGACCAAACATGGGCACTTACGCTGCATTTTGGCTTCCCTGTATTTCCCACTGCTAGGGCAGGTGACGTTGGCAGCACTCAGGGCAGTAATGTGCCTGGCACAGCGCCATACTGTGCACGGATATTCAGGCTGGCTTCGAAACAGAAAGGAATTTAGAGTTGCAGCTGATAACAAGCTGAATGCATGGCTACACAGCATGAGTAGAGACTAGAGGAAGTAAATTGGGATGTATAAGGAGTATTAGTGTCTGCAGGAAGAGTTAACTAAAACTTTTGTTATTATGATCAGTATTTTACCTGAAGTATAGAGACCAGCGCTTGCTGTCATGTGCTAAGGAAGAGGTGGAACAGTTGGAGAGTGCCGAGAGGAAAATGGTTGAACACAGAAAATGATCTCCAGGGAAAAGTCGAAAGAAATGGGGTTGTTTAGGCTGAGAAGTCTGTGGTAGTCTGAAGCTACTGTTCACCTGATTAATAATGCAATGAAGTATGGAGACTAACTTTAGGAAGATCAGACTGAACCACAGGGAAAGGTCTCAAAATTTTGTGGCGAGGGTAGTAGTTTGGTGTAGGACATAGCAGCATTTCTGTGACTGGAGGCCTTCAAGAATGTGGTTGGTTGGTAAATGTCTTGCAGAAATGACATGAATGCATGTCCTCTTGCTTTTACCTGGAGGATGATATCTGATGGAGTTTAGCATATTACTTTCTTACTTGTTTCCTTTTTTTTTTTAAAAAAAAAATATTTTATTGTGGCATCTACACAATATTTGATCAGCACTATTCAGCCTGCTGAGAGACTCAGTGGAACATCTTTCTTTGTCTCAGGAGCTATGGATAGTGTTAGCAGGTGCTAGTCTATGAAGTTTAGTTTGCTAATCCTAGGAGTGGGTCATAGTGCTCATTTCAGGAAGTTCAGGTTTGCCAAGCAACATTAAGGTAAAAAGATACAGATATAGGGATGGATACCTAAGTAGAAGCAGAATCACAGAGTGGTTGAGGTTGGAAGGGGCCTCTGGAGGCCAGCAGGAACAACACTCCCCCAAGTCCACCCCGGCTGCTCAAACAGAAACACCTGCAGCAGGTTACCCAGGAACTCTTCCAGATGGTTTCTGAAGGTCTCCAAGGAGGGAGACTCTGCAGCCTCTCTGGGCAACATGTGCCTGTGCTCCATCACCCTAACAGTAAAGAATTGCTTACAGATGTTCAGAGGGACCCCCAGGTCCTTTTCTGCAGAGCTGCTTTCCAGCTGGGTGGTCCCCAGCATGTCCTGGTGCCGGGGACTGTTCCTTCCCAGGTGCAGGACTTTGCCCTTCTTGCTGAGGTGATCAGCCACTCCTCTGAGTTTTGTGTCATTTGCAAACTTGAAATTCCATCAAGGGCTCTCACATGGCAGAGCATGTCCCATGGGTTTAGATTCAAAATCAGTTCAAGGAAGTTTTATGATGGACTTGCTGCAATTTGGTTTTGGTCTGGTATCCTGGAACGCTACCAAGACACGCTGTGAGCAGTCCTGGTGTTTCACTCTCTCTGCTTTTCACCAGCTCAGCCAGTACTCTTCCTACCACTTCAAAAATAAACCAAGTGGCCCTTCTTGACATAAATAAACTAATTACGGCTCCTTCTACTTAGTCACCTCCAGTCAGAAAAGCCAAAACTCTTGAGTACAGCTGCTTCCCTATAGAACTACTGTTGAACCCTGTGGCCTCTCATTTTGAGTTGACACCAACCCTCATTTATCACCTCATGTCTGGAGCTGTATCTCAGAAGCCCATCAGGGTTGGCAGGAGCACCTTCTGTTGAAAAGTCTGCATGTTTGCTCTTTGGGCAGTTGTAATCATCTCACATTGTCAGCATTCAGGCTTGGTCACCCATTAGTAACAACCTTTCCAGCTGCACTGAAAGAGGGGGACTTCTGAACAAACACAGAAAGGGAGAGAAGATTAAATAGGTGACAGCCGGTAAAGACAGGAGCCAAGCCAGGGCTATTTATTTCAAATTATTTTATTTTGGGAAGCCAAGACATGTTTGTGGCAGGCAGGAGGGGCCCTAGGTTCTGCTCCATGACTGACTGCCTTATTACCAGGGGAAATTCATTTTCTTTATTTATAAACATAGGTGCCTTGCAAGCTTATTTTTACACATTCTTTTCCAGCCGTATTAATAAAGAAGTGCACAGAAATCACGGGGAGTTGTCAATGCCTAAAAAGAAACTGTTAGAAATAAGCAATAATACTGCCAAGCACACCTGCAATGACTGCAGTTATGCTGGCATTGCAGGCGTTTATCCCAGAGCAGATATGCCTTAGCAGAAAAGGCATAATCTCTGCACACACCTTTAAATGCTAACTCCCCTTCCAGTCCACAAAGGAGGAGTTAGAGAAGTATAGACTGTGCTCCTGTATCTCCCTACCTGTAAGGGATACCGTGGGTTTAAATGGATTATTTTGGAGGATTGGAGCCCCAGCCCAAGGTGTTCTTGGGCATGGGTGTTTTGCTCTGTGAGCCTAACAAAGACATGTAGAATCCCTGGGAACACAGGAACACCTCCAGTGGGATAACCTGGGGCCCATCTCCAGCACAGAGCTCAAGATGTGCTGTCTGTAGCTGTCTTTGATGACTTCCTTGCACTACTTGAAGCCTCTAGCAAGCCGTGGCTGCTTGCTGTAGCAACTTCTGTTGGTTAGCAGTGCTGCCTCAATGCATTAGTCATTTGTTCATAAAAAAGTACCTGGTTTTTGGTAGTGAGAGCAAACTACTACAGCCACTTAATATCGAGCAACTAACAAAGTCAGACAATCAGTCTTCTGCCCGTTGGCCCACCTCAGACCTGCCTTCCACTACGGTACAGTAGAGCTGTTCAAACCTACAAGTAATGGCCAACAGTATTTCTTGTGAAGAAGCCAAGGAAAGGGCCAAAACGCAGCATTGCCTGTTCATTTTCTGACTCCCCCGTCTTGCAAACCTTCCCCAGTACTGTTTCTGAGCTTCTCCGAGTATTACCCAGTCCTTACTAATATCTTCCCTGGCAGACTGACATGGAGCTGGCTGAAACCTGGAGCTGGATGCTTTTAATTTTGTCCAGAGCGATAACTAGGCTGCCTCATCTCCTGTGTCACTTCTTTAAATAACATATTTCAGCGAACTTGCACTGAAGAGACGGGGCTTTGTCACTGAAGCTGCAACAGCCCAGATCTCACCTACATACAGACCTGGGGTGGAGGAACCTTTGTTTGCCTGTGTCTGAAATGGAGCTAACGCAACCTTTGTGCACATTCGCTGGTGCTCACACAGAGGTTTGGAATGCTTAAAAAAAAAAAAAAAAAAAAAAGGTGTGAGTGAAACAGAGTTGTCTCCACTTGTAGCGCTAATTAGTGCACTACTCCACGATGTGAGCAGGTACTAATAGAGAAATGCTAAGCCCTGTGAGCGTCCCTTCTCTCTTACTAGGGTCTCTCTGCTAATGACCCCTAACAAAACTGTGTGCAGCAATAATAGCTGGAAACAACAGACTACGTGCGTTGAACGACTTCATAACCGTGCTGGCTGTAAATGTATGGAAGGGCTTGTGTTGCTGATCATCCGTATTTTGTGTCTGCCTTTCCCCTGGGACTCAGGAGCCGGGGAGCATGTGGAGGTTTGGCATGGGTTCACCCTCCAAGGGTGGAGGGGGACCAAGCCCAAACTGCCTCTGTGCGGCCTGGATCCTGCCCGGGGCTGTGCAGATATGGGCCCGCAGCTCCTGGCCCGTGTCCCCTCCCCAGCAGGGCCCTCCGGGGCCTGGGACGTTCCCTGCCAGCGCTGGTGGTGCCAAGGGGAAGAGGGAGGGTACACGGGGCCCTTCCTGTAGCTGTCTGTTGTGCGCTGAGGCTGGTGTATTGCACAGCCGCTGGCTGAAGGGAAGCCTTCAGACAAGGCGAGCTTGTGGGGGGAAGAGAGGAGGCTGCCCAGGGCACTGTGCACCCTGGGCCAGTGTCTTCTGTGTGAGGAGGACGGGGGAAACGTGAAGCAGAGCTAGAGACATGCACAGCCTCCTCCTTCCTGACACCATCCTCAGGGGTGCAGGGAGGAAGGCTGCCGAGGCCTGCCCACCGCCCTGGGTCACCAGGCCGCACACGGGCACATTGCTGCATCCCCTCCTGCTGCAGCTCTCAGGGTCCAGCTGCAGGTTTGGGGCTGTTCTTCCTCTTCCTCTTCCTCCATATCCCTCCCCCAGTGCCCTCAGCCCAGAGAGCTGAGGCACAGCCTGGGGGCTTTATTTGGGGGGGGGGGGGGGAATGGCTGCGGGAGCGGGGAGAGGGGTGTGAGTGGGAATGAGTTGTGCTGATAAGCCTTCTGACTGTATTTTGTTTTACCGAGGTTCTTAACAAATAATCTTTCTGCAATGCAAACCTGGCTTATCAGGCTAATGCAGATTGTCTGACATCCTTATCTCCACGGGCCAGTTAGCTGGAGTGATCCCCTTTTCACAATGAATAGAGAATGAAGAGCTGAGCACAAGCCCACCCCTCCCTCCTTCCAATCATTGCCATTTACTGGCAGTGAACCGAGTGGCTCTGATTTCCAAACTCATAAATAACGCAGGCGCTTCGGAGCTGAGCTGTCCTGTGTTTCGAAACAGTTGTTCAGCTGTGCAGGGAGGCTGAGCCTGGGGGGGAGGTATGGGGGCAGTGCTGGTGAAGGAGAAGGAGAAGTCACTGGTTTGTTACAGGCTTTGCAGAACGGTCTGTGTCTGCGCTGGCTTTTAAGGCTAGAGATAGAGTGGTTGCCTCGCACGCACAGAAGCATCCTTTGCTCTAAGCATTGCAGCGAACCCAGGCTCAGACGTTCAAATGAATTTCCTGGGCATGCTTTTTGCTCTGTATCTTTGCCTGGTGTGTGCACATGCATGTGTGGCAGGGGAAGCTGCTGCTATTTGTAGGTCTGAGAGTAACGGTGAGACATGTGCCCACTGTTCAAGAGGAGGACTTTTCTTCATTTTTTTTCATTGTGTCTGTTCCTCCTATGGGTCAAATATGTGTACTTGGGGATCAGGTGGCAGCTAAATAGCTCTGCTCCCTTTTCCTGTGATCCTACGATAAAAATAATAGCATCTGTAGGGATGTTTAATATTCTGGCTGTGGAGCTCTGGGAATATACACATAAAACTCCATCTCTGGGAACACAGGATGGAACAGGCGGATGTGGCCGTTGTCTCTGCAGCTGTGATCACTGACGACATTCTCCCCTCCTGGAACGCCACGCAGTGTCCGATGGCTGCACCAGGCTCTAACCCTTTATGTCCAAAATACACAACGGGCCTGTACTAAAGGAACGAGAACAAGTGAAGAAGGAGCCTGAATGTTATCCACAAACATGTTTGTGTTTTGTCTCTTTCCCTTTTGAATGTTTTCCTGCTCAAGAGGCAAGGGTCTTGATTCAACTTTTGCTGCAAGGGGACCTCTCTAAGCTACAGCTGTACAGAGAAATAAGGCTCTGCATGAAACAGGCATCCCACAGCATGCAGCACTGAGAAGTGCTAGTGGAGTCACTGGCAGTTCCTCTTGGCATCTGGGCAGACGCCAGTACAAAGGATTAGTTTAGCAACAGAGATGAACTTCCTCAAAAGCAAGAGGGCTTTCATACCCCAGGATGCAGTTTATCACCTTGTATTGATGCTAGTTAGCTGCTAAATCCACAAATGTGAATTACACCGAAGCATGGAAATATGTTGGAGATAACTCTACCCTGGAGCAAGGCAGTATTGATACTGCGCAGTATATTGGGTGCCTTGCACTTCATACTGCATCCCACAGGTAAAATTGCTGCCCATTTTTGCATGTGAAGCAGGTCAGACCACATCAACAAGCAGCCAGGAGGAGTTCCTGCCTCCAGGCAGCCCCAGGGTTTGAACCTGAGTCTGCGTGCAGTGTATGGCAAAGGGGTGTCTCACCACATCACAGCTCCTCGTAGAAAACACCTGTCTTTGCATGTGCTGTCAGCATCTGCAGCATCTCACCTGCTGGCTGTTTCCCAGGTTTTGCTCTTGAGCCTTTTCCCCACAAGTCAAAAGTAGTTTTCCCTGCTTGCTTCAAAAGAAGAGGGTAAGTTCTAGAAACAAAGGGGCAAGATGACTTCGTGATGCTCTGCAGTGCCCCTCTTTAACCAGACCATGACACAGTATTATGTATTCACACAGCCATGAGTGGATATGTAAAGCATCACCAGCATCTCCGGACGTAGCTGTGAGGACGGAGTGTGCTTCTGGAAGAAAAGGCTTACAATTAGTCTTGGGTTATTATATCAGAAGAATTCTACCAGTGTTGTGCTTCTTCTAAAACTCCGATTTTTGTTTGCTTGAAAGGCTCAAAACCCTCTCATTGTTGCCTGGCCTCACAGAAGTCCCTTAGTATGATAGAAAAATGCCCAAATTCTTCCTCTTCCCCTGGCTTTGATGTGAATGTGTGTGGGAGGGTTCCTCTCATGCTTCCTGCTCTTTTTTATAATCTGGAGATCTGTATCCCAATTCCTTCCCAGTTAACATGTTTCTCAGCTTGAAGTGCCACCTCAGCATCTCACCGGTGGATGTTCGGGGTTTTGTTGAAGCCAGCAGCTGAACTCCTTGTGTCCCATCAGGACCTGGACTCCACTCATCTCCCCATCCTGGCAGAGCTCAGCTCAGCCCAGTCAATGCTGTTATGTGTTGCTGAGTTTTGTAGTATGTCCAAAGGGCGACTTTGCCTCTCCTGGGGGTTTCTTTCGTCTGCCTGCTCAGTCTGAACTTCTTCCCTCTGTCTGGGGTCTTGTGCTGTGTTTGTGGGTGAGCTGTTTTCCAGCCTTATTCCTTCTCTCCTAGGTGCATTGGTCTGCTGGTCCTGCTGCCCTTCACACAGCTGCCACCTGAGCCACGTCACGGGATAACTGGACCACAGGTAACAGGTAATAAAAGGCAACATGCTGTGAGGCTTCACACACTCTGAGCGTGCTTGTCCCATATCACTGCTTTTTTTCCTGGTGGGAGAGGAGTGGACTACAGCTGTTTGGTGATGTTAGAGCAGGATTGGGTCGAGTTTGCTCCCTGACAGGCACGCTGAGCACAGCAGACATTGTAAATTTGGTTCCTGCATCCCAAGGACCCTTCTACCCAATGCCTTATTGTGGTATGTCTGGATGGGTCCCAGTAAACTGACCATGCAGAAACACAGAGGACCCAAAGAAGCTGGCCATTTTCAAGGGTGATGGCTTGTCCTGGTAATGCCAACTGGCTCAGCTTTCCTTTTAGCTTCCTCAAGGCTAATGCAGACAGATCAATTAGAGACTGACCAGCAAAAGCTGCAGCTCCTCAACCCTCCCCCAAACAATAATAAAAATATGCCCTCGCTTTTCTCTTTCCTTGAAGACCCCAGGAGAGAATTAGCTGCTGCTGCAGGTGCAGTCGTCCTGCAGGGTGGTGAGAGCAATGAATAGTAAGGTTTTTAGCTCAAGCACACTAAGGCTGTTCAGCAGCCATTGGATAATCCCCTGTTAATCAGATTATGTAAATTCCTACTTCAGCATCCCTATCCCATCTCTATCCCTGCTCTCCAAGCTGGAAATAAAAGGCACTCTAAAAAGGAACATTTAAACTGCAAAAAGGCCGTGCTGCTGAAAGGGGTGGGCAGAGGTTGCCGAGACGAGGAGCAGCGGAGCAGGGCTTTGTTTCTGTGCAGGCGGGCGTTCCTGCTCGGCAAAGCAGGAACAGAGACACCAGCAAACCGAAGGTCAGGAGCGGGTGCTGCCCGTGTGTCAGCCGTGTCTCAGGTCCTGGGGGTCTGGGCTTCTCCTGAGATGTTGCTTGTGGTGCACTGCAAGAGCTTCAGTGACCTCCTCAAAGCGAAGTGGCTTTCTTCCCTTTCTCCTGCATTCATGTTGTGTTGCAAGGTCACTCCCTCGTACTGTAAAGGCTGGCACTCCAAATCAGGTTTTGGTGAGATGTGCTGCCAGCAGTCTGGGCTTAGTCACTGAACACAGGGACCAAAGAGAACTGGAGGGACAGGATACAAAAACAGCCAGTGAAGCTGTGCTCACAAAGCCCAGACATGCAGGTACTGCATCCCCTAATGCAAGGTAACCACATCCTCTGGCTCTGGGCTCCGTGTGAGGTGATGTCTTCCTGAAACACTTGTCAGGAGCCCACAGAATCACAACAGCATCTTGCACAAGTTGCACCAGCTCCAGAAATGTTGCTTGGTCTCTGAGGCTGTCACATTTTCACCAGGTAGGAGTGCTGTTTTTCTTGCAAACTGGAGTGGAAAGCTGAGGAAGGCAATAGAGGTCAGTAATTAGTAGCAGAGAGGAGCTGAGAGCTTCTTTATTCTTTTTGTGGCCACTGAAAACCACCCAGAACACTGAGCTGACCTACATTTGCTGTATAATACTCCTGGCTGAAATCAATTCCTTTTGTTTGTGATAAAGGTGGAGGCTGCCTCTCCCATAGCAGATGCAATACACTGGAAATAAGCTTTTCTTCCCCAAGCAGGGTTTTCCACTAGGCCTTCAGTATTCATAGACGATCAGGAGAATTTGCTCCCCAGTCCTTCTCTCCTTGCTGTTGAATTCACACCCTGATACTGATGTCTTGTTCACGGTGGGTAGCAAAGCTGTCTGAAGGGCTTTAAAAAATATTGCACATACAGCACTGGGACATACCTGGTTTGATGGGCTGATCTAGCTGCAGGGCATGCCTTGGTTTCAGGGGGCACGGTGGCTTAGTGGGGGTGACAACAACAAAGTCTGCACACAAAGGCTTTTCTGGTGTTAATGGAGCTGCTTCCCTGTGCTATGAGGTGAGAGACCAGGGTGCAGGGATGATACTGATGGTGGGGCATGGACCTCTTGGTCCAAACTTCTTGGCGCTTCTGGCTGGCCTTACCTTTTAAAAAACACAGTTTGGATATGCAGACTGTGCAGTTCTTACTCTGAGGAATTTTGTCAAAAATCTGTCCTCCCCACAGAAAGTAGAGAGAAGTACAACAAAGCCGTATTACAAATCAATCAGCAGAACTGAAAGCATAAGGGGTGATTTCTGCGTGCTGTGGACTGCTGCTGTTCTGCAGCAGCCAGTGCAGTACAACAGTGTACACAAGCCGAGCAACCTCGGAGACAGAGATGTATTTAACAACATTTGAAACAGAGCAGTTGGAAATGAAATTTGAGACAAATTGTACAATATCTCCTTCATCGAGGTAGAAAGGAGGGTATGCATACATAACTGACCAAAAAAAAAATAGGATGTCAAATCTTTAAAGTAAGAAAACTACATCTATGAGAGAATGGTCAGCACGTCTGGTTTTCCTATGTGAAATGGACTGCAAGACAATAATGCACTCCTGAGAGGCAGGTTTTTTTGCACTTACGCTTTGCAAGCACATGCACCACTCGTCTGGCAGTAAGCAATCTCAAGCACCAATTATCAGTCCTCTCCTTTGAGAATTTCAACCTCATCCATTTCCAAGCAGCAACCTGCAATAAGAAGAGAAATTAGGGAGATTCAGAGCAAAATCTCTTGGTGCTTGCAAGAGCTTTCCTCAAAGAGGAAACATGGTTTCAAAGACACAACCGCTTCTGTGGCAGAGACCCTTCAGGGCTTAAAATGTGGCCAGGAAGCTATACCCATACTCTGCTCCTTGTTCCTTTGAGTCCTTCTTTTGAGTCATTCTTACATGGTGGCTTCATTGCTGCACACAGCCTGGACAAGCTCACTGTACTGTGGCAGTGGAAATGGCATCTCTGGGATGAATGTCTTGTTTTTCTCTTTTTTTTTTTTTTTTTTTTTTTGGTGATTTCCAAAGAATTTGTAATGTCTATGTTACTGTGTTACTGGGAAAATGAGCTGCTTGCCTCTCCCCTTTTGCTGCCAGTGCATGGTTTAGAGAAACATTAGGTCTCTTTCTTCTGTGGCTAAACATTTTCTTCAAGGCTATCAGCGAGTTTCAGTGTTAAAAAGGAAAAGATTTTTGGCTTCTGGAATTAAGCTGAAAAGTGTGGCCAGAATTTAAATCACCCCCCGATGTGAGTGTTTTGTTAACACTAATAAGAGATTCAAAAGGTTACAAAAAGCTCTGGATGATGTAAGTTTAATATTTCAGCAGTCTGCATGCAGCTGCTGTTTCGAACCCCGAGCAGCCTCCTCCAGCTTACTATATTCAAAATCTATTGATCTAAATTTCAGTTTTGAAGGGCAGAAGCCCAGATGTGCATAATTGCTTCTTATTGTTCCCATCTGCAAAACGTGGCTCTGAACGCACGGTGATAATGTCGCTGTCTGTTTGCAGCCTTGTACTGTCTCTTTTCCATCCATCACTTTATGTCTGCTGCTTTCACCAGCCTGGAAGTGTCCCCCTGCAAGGGGGAAAAATAATTTGAACCCAGGCCCATCTCCTGAAATCCCTGCCCATACTGAGGTAGGATTCTCTTTGATTTCCTGCCCATCTGCAGCAAGGGTTTTGCTGAGGAAGGGCAGTGTTTCGAGGTGTTGCCCAGCAGTTTCTGCACCTGCAGGGCACTGCAGCTGGATGTTCCCAGCTCCTGCAGCTGCACACGCTGCAGCGCTCCCACCCTGCTCTCCTCATCAGAACCACGGGGGCACTGGGATTCTACTCTGAGAAATGTCTAAGGAAGGAAAGAGTGCAAGTCACAAAAAGTCCTCTGCTTCCGCTTGACTTTTCATGAGCTGGTTATGGGTGGCTGCTAAAAATCTGGACCCACTGCGGCTAAGAGTTGCCCCAGGCTCCAAGGAAGCTTTCAGGATGGGTGCCTGCAGAAATCTTTGTGAGGAAGAGCATGCCCAGGGCACAACACTGCTTTCACTGCTCTTGTTCCCCTCTCCCTGCCCATCAGCTGTCCCAGTGCCCTGGTCCTGGCTGAGGGCAGAGCCTGGTGCCCCCAGAGCACCGTGGTCACCACGGATGCTCTGCAGAGGCAGCAGGGGCTCGCCTGGACCTTGGGGCTTGCAGAAGATGAAGGCTGGTCTGTGACACCCCCCTCGGAGGGTCAGCCTGGCTCTGAAGAGGGCATCTCCTGCACTGACACGTGAGTGAGAACAAACAGCAGCCCATCCGGCCCCTCTCTCAGCAAGGACAGATGCTCTCACATCTGCCTATTTCCTGCTGCTTCATCTCGCCAGGTTTTGAAGGTCCTGGGCAGTGGAGAGTCCAGGCACTTAGGGATGAGCAGTTTCAGTTCCCTCCCCTTCCAGGGTCGGCCCAGTTTGTACTGGGGTACCTCAGGCAGGCTGTGGGTAAACGAGGGCCTGGGAAGCAACACAAGGGGAGGAGCACTCTGCAACTTTCCAATGTAAATTACATGGAAATCAGGCTTCTGTGAGGCCAAAGGCCCCTCTGGAATAGGGCCTGTAGTTAACACAACACTTGTGCTAAATGAGGCGGCTGACACAGCTTTCAGGCTGTAGTGCCGCTGTTAATTTACCGTGCGAAAGGACCGAACCCCGGTCGGGAGAGGAACTGCCCCACTGAGGACGGAGGCTTTTTCTCCCCATGGAGGAACTGCATCCTTCCACCCCTGGGACGTCAATATTTATGGGGGGCAATCCTCTTAGCTGAGAAATGTGCAGTGCTTTTATAAACCCAGTGAGGCAGAGAGCGTGACCCTATCCAGGATGTGCACTACGGAGAAGGTCACAGGGATGTTTGGAGGTCTCAGGTGGCCTCCAAATATCTCCATACCCTCTGAACCTCTCCCTGGAGGCCTGTGTCTGACTGGAAAGGGAGCCTGGGGTTTGTCAGGCCCCCACAGCAGCTCCTCTGCTGGGTCCCTAAGCTGAGGGAGCCCTGTGCTCACAAGGGCTATTCCTTTCATAGAGGGGCAGTCTGTCTTTTCGTGTTTAGCAGTCAGATGTGAGATTGCTTGGCTGCTGTCCCTGAGCTGAGAGGACATTCTGGGGCTACCCCAGCAAAGCAGAACTAATTCTCCACTTGACAGACCCTGCGTCTCAGCCGCAAGGGTACAGAGCTGGGTTGCCTTTGCTTTTAAATGCAGAAATTAAACCCAGCCTTCGTGCACTGTGGGGGCCCCACAGTGGAGGGAAAGCTGCCTGATGTGTGAGTGCATTCCTGCAGCTTCTTCTTGTACTTGGACCCAGGCAGGTGCTGGGGGCAGCAGCTCAGGCTGTGCTCCAGGCTGCAGGAGGTGCAACCAGGGGCTCCGTGTGGAAGCCAGATTTCCCCCAAAATATAGTGGCAGGGTCGATTTCCCGGCACGTGGCCGTCTCCACAGCATCACGGCACTGTCAGAGTAGAGGGCATCTCCTGCTTAGGGACACGATAAACACATCAGCCTGTTTCTGAACCCGGCATCGTGTTAAAGCCAGCTTTTGAATAAACATTGGATCTCATTTACAAGCTCAGAGCTGACAAAACAAAACAAAACAAAACACGCACACCAAAAAAAAAAAAAAAAAAGAGAGAGAAAGAGAGAAAAAAAAATCTTTCCAACCAAGTGCATCCGACCCAGCCAAAGTTGCGCCCTGACTAGTAAGCATGGTCTGAGTTCCTGCCTATCCCTCCAGAAAGGGGCAGAGAGCAGTGGTGAGGAGAGAAAAGGCAGGACAGAGAGAATCTCCCGGGAGATGCAAAATGAGCTCCTGGATTGCTAGGACTAGTGGTGACACGCGCCAGACAAAGGACCTGCTATTCTATAAATGAGGCGGCCAGGACCAGCACCAGGCTGACTCCATCCAGCGAGAGCAAGCTCTGCGGCCAGGCACGGCGAGAGCTGCCTGGGAAGGAAAAGAGGAGACGTCCGATCTTGCTGTCCCTTCACCTGCTGACCAGGTTTGACGAGCTGCAAGCACCTGCGACCAGAAACGTAAGTGACAACATACTCATCTCCGTGCAGAACTGCCGCCCCTCTCCTGGGCTTACCTTGCAACTTTCTCAGGCATGCTGACGTTTCCTTCCCGAGACACGCAGCAGGGACTTTTATTTATAATCATGGCATCTTGGGGTCTTGTCATCGAAAAGCTTAGAGTAAGGCACCTTATTTGGCAGACGTAATGATTATGGAAACAGCCACTTATGGGTGACTGCCTTTAATTATGTGAGATAATTGTGTTGCGCTATTTCTGTGCTTGGGCTTTTCCAATTCTTAGAACCCATACAGTGAATAAAACCTTATGCCAGGCGGAATAATTTTTGTTTGATTTTATATTTTGGACAGAAATGTTGATGCATAGATGTGGAGAAAAAAAAAATAATGTGATTTTAAAGTCACTGTTCCTAGTATGCCTAGATTTTCTTACATTATAATTTTGTAATTACACACTAGGCAAACTCATTTATAACTCTGCAAAGTGATGTAAATCAGTTACTGCACTGGTGTAAAGTGATTACACAGAGCACCATAGGAACCCTGAGTTTACAAATAGAGTTAAAATGAATTCTTCAGTGATTGATATTTGAAACAAAATATTTGCAAAAGCATAAAGAACAAAACATTTGCCAGACTTTTTTTTTTCTTGTATGATTATGCACTAGACTGTGTGGAAATCCTATGAATGTTTCAACAAATAAGGATGTCAAAAGGAGCTTTAAATTTCAAACCTCACATATTTAAAAATATCCCCACTACTTTACAGGACATTGCCTTAGAACTGATGTGTCTGTAAAATGCACAAGCATCTGAATTTTGCCCAGTTCAATAGTTCACTTAGTAGGAAAAGCTTAATGATTTTATTCATTTAAGTTCAGCAGGTAAATGTTGATAACTCTCACACTTAAAAAACAAACAATCAAACAAAAAACCTTTTGAAACCTCCCAGTCTAGAACAGGTTCATGTTTCCAGAGCTAATCTACTACATAAAGTTGTATGTATGTGAGAAAGCTATTAAATAATAAAAGCAGCGTGTTTTTTTCTGAAGCAGCTGTATCTGTTTGCATGTAACAGTATTGGACAATATATGGATTTTAGAACCTTTCTCCGTGGTACATCTCTGTACCATTTCACAAAAAAAAATAGCTGAAATAAATGCAGTTTGCTTTTATTGCCTGTTTACATGGGATATTGGAGTAGTCATGGTGTGAACAGCTGATCCAAGAAATGAGGAGCTCACAGAGCCACCAAGCTAGGTGGGCGGCGTGGGGATGAAACACAGGTGCCCAGGGGGATGGCTGTGGCTGTGATGATCTTCATGCTGGCCTTTCCACCAGGCGTAGTCCTGAGGAGGTTAGCAGCATGACACTGATGGGAAAACAGCAGCATGGTCGTTGCCTCATGGTGGTTGGTATCACACCTTTGGAGGTCACGAGCAGACCTGGATGGAACATGGAAGTGAATATAGTCTTGGGGTCATATCCTAAAACAACTCCAGATCGACTTTCCTGGAGGCACATGTCCCTAAGGACTCCTGCAGCAGAGCGAGCTGCTGCAGGTAGGTCCCTGCCGAGCTGAGAGATGGGCAGCATCTGATCCCCCTCCTTTAAAGGTGAGGAGGGCAGGGACTTTGTAATATGTAATATTTGGAAATTTAATAGTCCATATGTAATATTTGGGAAGTGAATTCAACAGGGACTGTTTTTGATGGAAACCCAGTGGAACTGCAGTTGAAGCTTTGATTCAGAAGGGCTGTACAGGAGATGGGACCAGGAGGATAGAAAAGCTTTATTACAAAATGTATCCATGTATCCTGGATCTTCTTGAACAGACAGTAACACCTGTGCAAGTTAAGCAAAAAAAAAAAAAAAAAAAAAAAAAAGGTTAAAGCTCCTGGCTGAATGTCTCTTTCTCAGCTGCTGTACAACATTGCAAGCTGTTGTGTCCATGCCAATACACTAGACTTTAATTTAGCAAGAACTGTTGCAGAGCATGAGGGTTTTTTTGTTGTAGTTTTTTCTTTGCACAGAGCTGTGGTATAAATTGATTTTACTGTAAAAAAAAAAGCATTGGCAAGTGGGGGGTACATGGGAAAAAAAATCCCATGTTCATAGAGAGTTAATTTTTGCAAATCTCTTTGTCATTTGTGGTAAGATTTCATCCACGTATTTTGTTCTCTGCCAAACACCTCTTGGGTGGCAGCCCATTGCTTTTCAGACCTGCCTTTCCAAGGGCAGTCCTAGGAACAACATTGAAGTGCTCAAATTAAAAGGTCTGCAGGGAAGAGACTGATTTCACCAAAATTTCACCAATTCACTGACAACAGAGAGCTCACACCCCTGCAAGAAATAGGCACCCTCTAGGTGGGCAACCAGACTGCAAGGCTACACCGCTGAGGGGCAAGGCTGGCTGCTGTGAAGCTTACCTTCTGAAACTGCAGTCACACGTAGTTTGGATGAGTATCCCCAAACGTGGAGGCTGACTTGAGCCTGCGACCTTTACACCACCCTTTTGAGCTCCGGCGGTCTCCTTCTCCTAGAGGTTCAAAGAGAGGACAGCACTGCTGGGAGCATTCTGTAAATGCTGCCCTTAGACAGGAGAGCTCCCAGAAGCAGAGATTTCACTGCGTGAGCTTTGTCTCAGATTTACAGACCTTAAAAAAGGTAAATCACGCTGTCAGCGCTGGCTGGTTTTTATGGCGCTTTCGCTGCTCTGCTGTGCTTCGTACCGCAGCACGATTGCCAGATAACGCTCCCGACAGAGGCGTGAGGCAGTGAAAGGAGCCGTTGTTTACTGCCGGAGTCGCTCCTCTTCCCACACCTGACTTAAAACAAAATGAAATTCACTTACAGGTGTTTGGAGGCACTCCACCAGAGCGGGGAGCGATGGCTCTGCTTCACCACGCGGGCCCAGCACCCGTCACTGCCAGGTGAGGCTGGGCCGCCCCGAGCAGGCCGCTGCGGCCACACATGCACACACAGAGGTGATTTCCTTCCCCAAAACCTGCAGCTGAGACAGGCTAATTACAGGCAGGGGGGACACGGATGCACAGCGAGGGGAAGGGATTTGCCTGAGGCGAAAGGGGAGTAGAAATGAGCACGTAAGTGCAGCTCCCTGATGGCCGGCACAGCCTTCGGCTCACGGCGCTGTGCTCTCCCTGTGTGCTCGCCCACCAGCACGCCGGTGGGATTTCGGGCGGGAGGCACTTAGGGAGGGCTATGGAGGTGCTGAGGAAAGCTGGGAGGGATGATCCCGAACCTGGAGGTGTGCTGCCCCTCCTGCAGCCTGCTGAGCTTCCCGAGGGAAGGCCTCCAGGACCGAGCACACAGAGTGTGGTTCAGCTGCAGAGCTTCAAGACTATTTCTCCTATGGGGAGGAGAAAAAAAAAAAAAAAAAAGTCACACGTGTTACTGATAGGCAGTGTAATATTTTGTGACATCCGTGCTCAATCATCTCCTCCACACGGTGCCGAGCCCCGCGCTCCACAGCTGGCATGAAGCTGCAGAGGCAAACAATGAGCTTCCTCCTCCTCCTCCTCCTCTTCGCCACATCGCCCTGATGCAAAGCGAACAAAGCGGGGCCACGGGGAGCTCTGCCTGGGCGATCTCTGCTCCCCGTGGTGCCTCAGGCTCCCAGGCACCTGCCTGGTGCGGGACCCGGGCACCACCTGCTGCTCTGCTGCCATTTACGCCGGGGCTGAGGGGCCTTCACAAAATCGATGCGTTCAGCGACCCATTTTAGCAGGCACCGGGTTTCCCCTGTGGAGCAGCAGCGTGGCGTCGCAGGTTCACAAGAAGCACTCCAATTCTTGCTGGCAGCAGGCATCTGCTGTCTGATTAAGATTTGCAGGAGTAGGTCTCCAGTGGCCAGTTTCAACATGGATTTAACTTCAGTGAGGTCAAAGGTATAACTTGAGGGAGGAACTTTCTCATCCGCGATCTTTATTTAATAGCAGCCTGCTAATTATGACTGAGTGCTGGGCTGCCGGTGAGTCCCCTGCCGGCCCTCAGGCATTAACCGCTGGCTTGGGGGCCATTTGCTGGGGAATGTCCTAGCAGGGACGGCGCTTTGTGCCTGGGCTGCTGCTGCTGCTGCTGCTGGAAGTGCCTGAGCAGCTCTCGCACGGAGGGGCTGCGAGAGCTGCTGCCACCGAGGGAGAGGTCTTCATCTCCTCTATTGTTTGGTCCTTTTGTCTGGTGACACTTGTGGCTGCATTAGCCACAGCCAGAATTCGCCCCCCCCCCCTATTTTTGAGCGTTTCAAAAGAGCAGGCAGGGGGTGGGAAGAGCTTCGTCTCTCCGTTCGGTGGGTGGCGGTGTTTTGTTTTTCCCCGTCTGGCTGTCAGGGCAGGTTCACTGCTGGGCTGGGGTCATGGCTTCGCACAATTCACTTTACACGCTGCAGATGTGGATCGCAGCTCATGAAGCTGCACTTACCCACTGCTTCTGGATATCTCCTCCTGATCCCGGTTGAATCCTGTCCTCAGTGGCTACGTTTTACCCCTCAGAGTTACTCCTCCAGCGGAAATGCTGTAACCCTCCAGGTCTACATTCCTGAGAGCAGAATTAATCCCCTTGAATTTAGCCTGCTGCCTTCCCGGTGCCTTTCTTATCAGCTGAATGTGGGGCTGTTGACCTGTATCTGGTGACCAGAAAGCACAGAATAATCCAGGTGTGCAGCTTCGTGCTGTCTGTCCACGATGAGTGCAACAAAGTGGCGATCTCTGCATGGTTTTAAAATGGACAGAGGGGGTATTGCCTGTGTGCAGCCCCTGGGCAACACCATGCCAGATAAAGCTTAAAGGATGTGCAACATTAGCAGAGATCTGAAGCTGCATGTAATTTCATACTGAAAGCCACGCTTGGTGGGGAGGAGGGCCGGAGAGAAGGAGGGAAGAGGAGGAAAGGAATGAGACAAAAGGAACGGAAATTAGATCCCTTGTCAGCAAACACACTGCCTTTTGGGCAGAAGGTGCTGTGATTAGAGGGAACTGGAGGGATGGGCAGGTCATGATGTGAGGAGAGAAGCTCTGTTGAAACATTACACTCGGGCAGCACGGGACCAGGCTCAAGAAGCGCCTCTCGTACTTCCAGCAGAAGCTCTGAGCGCCACGACAGGAAATGCCAAGACAGCAGTGGGAGAAAGGGAGAGGGATTTAAGGTGGAGAGGTGCACGGAGGTGGGTTTCACCTGCCGGGCATCTCCCCATGGAGTGTCAGCGCAGAGGGGGGCACCGGGGTGGGAGGAAGCTGTTGTTCGCCGATCCTGAACAAATGTCAGAAATAAAAACACGCGTTTTTGAAGTGTAAAGCAGGCGCCGGTCCCACAAAGGCATCTATTTGCTGACAAGGCTTGTGACCACAGAGGTAGTGTTGTCCTTTCCAAGTGAAAGAGGAGAGAGACAAAGGCAGCGTGGTGTGCAGGAGCAGGCTGGGGTTATTTTCCCACCAACAATGCTGCTAAAAGGACAAATTCACAGCGCCAGGGCTGTGTGCTGACCTGCTCTCCTGGAGCACTGCGATGGGCACCGCCTGCAGCAGAAGATGAGCAGGAGCTGACCCTCTGTCGGCATTTGTAGCCCAGATGTACACCCAGAGCCACGCACCAGAACCACAGCTCAGAGACTGAGCAGCCTGGCAAAATACCGTCCTCCTGGCCCATTAGAAGGAATAAAGAATCCCAAAAAACTTCTCCTACCTCATGAAAAATGATTGACCTTGTGCATGAATAAATTTATCCTAAAACAGATAAACAATCAAAAAAGTGGGGGGAAGGGAAGCAGGTGGCACTCTGAAAGTCACGGGGATCCAAGCAGCTGCTTGGAAAAATAAAACTGTAATGGTGAAAGTTTTGCCCTGGGAATGAACGTGCTGCAGTGGACAAGAGCAGAGGAGGACAGTGTCTGAAATCTGTACTGCAGTTTCAGCAGTGTTCTTGCCAGAAACGCAGCTAGCTTTCCCGGGTGGGTGCAAAGTACAAAGTAGATTTTTTCACATAGCACAAACCAAAAGGGATGCACAGAGTAGGAAAATAATTTTAAAAGAGAGAGAGAGATGCAATCCCCATTTGAATCAAGCAGTGGGTCTCCATGCAAATCTACAAGAAATATGAAAAACTCTCAGCCGTCTGAAATACTTGGGTTCATTTTTTTTTTTTTTTTTTTTTTTTTTTAAATGAGCTGCTCATGAAGCGAGGACGTTCTGACGAGACAACTTTCTTGTCCCTAAAGGCAGAGTAGGCAACTGGGCTGCCAGCAGTTTCAGACTTCTACCAGAATAGCAACGTGGCAGCTCTGTGAGGGCTACAGCTGAGAGGCCATGGGGAGGTAGGGGCAGCGTGTGTGTAGCCATATAAAGCCTACACGAGCACATCTCTGACCATGGTTCCAACGTGATTTATGACCCTGTAGCTGTGTCTGCCTGGTGATTTGTACTCCGTGCCAGGCTGGGACATCTCAGCTGCCCTTGCATGTCTTGTGTCCCTGCCAGGGGAGCCACACTAACCTCTGCATCACTGCAGAGTTTCCCCCTTCGGGGGGTGAGGGGTGCTTCTCCCCAACCCCTGTGAGATTGCTGTGTGGGTGAGTTTGCCAATAAATATTAAGAGCTGGGGTTTACACATGCAGAAGAAGGTAGGTGGAAACATTTGCCCTTTATTCCCTTGGATGTTTTCCGTTCCCTTGGATTGTTTTCCCCGCTCCAACTGACTGTGTGCCATTGGCATAAAGAAGCAGCTTCTGAAATGGAAAAGCGAATGTCTGCCACAGGGTGGTGTGAGAGGAGGGAAGGCTCTTTGGAGGGGACTGCATCCATCGGATGTTTATGAGCAAGGACCAGAGGGCTGTTGGGAACCAAAACAGCCTTCCTGGGAAAAGGAAATGGGCAAGAAAAGCCGGGTGGTCTGGCAGGTTACAGATAGCCATATATACGGTCATGCATCTCAGCTGGTCACTGGGATTCCTTCTGACGGCAATATAAGCAAGGCTAGGTCAACCCCACAATCCCTTGATGATCTTTCTGCCAAACTGCACTTAAAGACACCCCTCACAGTCTGCAGAGCAGTCTCCTGCTGCCAGATCCGTGCTGGGCAGTGGGCTTCCTTTACTGCTCAGCTCCACGAGGCAGCACGGCCAAGAAATACCTACAGGGACACTTTGGCTGGAATGCCTTCACACTTTGTAGGAGTCACGCTTAACCTTCGCAGCCTGCAAAGCCCTGCCAGGGAACACTCATGGCATTTATGGCTTAGCCTTGGCAGCACTCAGAGGCTGAAATATAAGTCCAAATGGATCAAACTGGAGAGAGCCTGCTGCCAGCAGCGAGCAGTCAGTGTGGGCTGGGCAGGGCACCAGGACATTGCTTCCCTGGACAAGTCTCCTGAAATAACCATAATCACACGTGTTCATTATCGTCAGCTGTCTGCACTGAAGGCCCTGACCGAAGGTCCACCTGAGCCTGGCTGAGCTCCTGCTGTGAGCCACAAGGCCTGGGCTGGGTGGGAGCAGCCCCCAGGAAGGTGTGAATGGGGCTTGGGAAGCACAGAGGTGTTCTGCCCTAGTCCTGCCTGCCTTCCTTCCCTCCAAAATAGTGCCCAGGTGCCCCTCAGGCAGCCTGGTGGGAGGGCTGACGTGAAGCTGGTGGGGGCTGTATGAGGAAGTTAAACCCATCTGCTCCTTTGTGAAGTCCCCGCTGGACTCTGGTGTCTAACTGCAGCTGCGATGCCTGGGACTGTGGCTGTGAATGGGGACATAACTTTAGGGACTGGGGTGGATCTGTGCTTGTAGGACAAGGACATCAGCCACAGAGGGCCAAAATTAGAAATTCCTAGCACCTCCACCAAGTGCTCACAGCTGGCTCAGAGGTCACAGTGAGCTCAGAGCAGCAGCCTGTGGGTCAGCAGTCAGGGGTATCTAGCATGGACTCACCATCTCCTCTGCTTTGCAGCGCTGTGGGAATGACAAGGAAGATCTTCACCAACACCAGGGAGCGATGGAGGCAGCAAAATGTCAACAGCGCCTTTGCCAAGCTGCGGAAACTCATTCCCACCCACCCGCCCGACAAAAAACTGAGCAAGAACGAGACGCTGCGGTTAGCCATGAGATACATCAACTTCCTCGTCAAGGTCCTGGGAGAGCCCGGCCTGCAGCAGACGGCAGCGGCAGCGCGAGGCAGCCTCCTGGGCTTCTTCCAGCAAGCCCCGCGCCTGCAGAGCATGGAGGAGCTGGCTCTGATTGAGAACTGTGGCGTCTCCTCTCCTGGCGTGAGCGGCAGTATTGCAGAGTGCTGCTGGTCAGAGACCTCGTCTCCTTAGCAGACGAGAAATTGGTGTTAGTCTGATAGTCCCCCTCTTTATTTTGTGGGTTGCTTCTGTATGTACATTGATTATTTATTTATATTTATTACTGCTTTTTTTTTTTATATATATAAGTTTTTATTTAACAGGAAAGGAATTCTTTGGTCAGCCACCAACCTGAAAGACCAGAGAGAGAACTCTCAGACCTTGGGAACCTGGAAGGACTCACTGCTGCCCCAGCAGGGTCCGAGCCAGAAGGGCATTCTGCCCTGATCTCTATTAGTAAGAAATTCATCCAGTGATTCTGGCAAGGGAAGAGATTGTTCTCTCATGCTATTTTGAGGAAAAACTACTGAGCTCAGGAAATCCTGACTGTTCCACAAAATTTGTCCAAGAAAGACATCCGACCTCCGCAGTGAACAATTTTAAGGGATGTGATATTTGCTCCAGTCATTCACCAGTGGTTCCAGTAGCTACTTTCTCTCATTGTTGAACCTGCAAATTTTACTTCCAGCTTGACTTTTTTTTTTTTGTTTGTTTTTGTTTTTGTTTTGTTTAACTACACGTCCTAGTCCTTGAACCTGACCGCACCTTTCACTGGACTGGAGGAATCAATAATATTAGAACAAAATGCTATTAAACAAAACTAAGCATTAGTTTAAAGAGGTCCCAGGAGACAGGCCTCAGTGATGCGCTGAGAAAACCTTCATAGAAATGCAAGTGAGAGGTGCCCCTTCCCATGCAGAGGTGCAGAAGCAGTGGGTGCAGTGTGGGTCTGGCAGAAGCTGCTGGACATACAGGACCAGCACACTCTGGTCCCTGCTTGGCACAGGGGGCAACCACCTTGTTCTGGGAGTTTAGGTGACAAGCAGGCTGAGAGAGGTCTCATGAGGGGTGACCATTGTGGGCTGTTGCACACAAATCAATTTAATTTCCTGAATTATGGATTCAGGAACAATTTTTCCTGATCTTTGTCAGCGAAGATCTGGTCTGCTTGTGGAAAAGTATAAACCTGTCTAGAGTAACAGAAAAAATGACACTGGGTTTTAGCAGATCCTGCTCCCACTGATACAAGTCTTTTCTCTTTCCATGTGGACCCAGGTACACTTCAAAACTTAGATAAATACATATATTTACGACAAGCAAAGAAATGGAGCTCCCATGTGCTAATGCATCTCCTTGGGCTGTTTCCGCTTACTCATGAGGGCAGTCCAGGGCTGGTGCTGTAGGATGCAGGAGTCAGTGGATAACTGATCATAAGTAAATAATTAAAATGAAAGGGTTGATGGCTGAGCCGCTTTGTTTCTGAACACTGTGAGCCTTCAGTTTGCTTATCCCTGCAATTCTGAGCTATCAGGGCTGAGGACTGTGCTGGAGAGAGCAGCTAGGTGAAAACACACTACGAGACTCTTGGATGGCCTGTGCAATTAGCACTGCCAACTCTGCCTGCTCTAATGTCACCAAATGGAATCACAGCCTCTTCTGCACGGAGCCCCAGAGGTAATGAGCCAGGTCCTAGCTTTCTGTTTACTTAGTGGGAGTTACAGCAAGACGAATTAGTCCAAGTCAATCAAAGTACTTACTGGTGGGGTGTGGTGGTGCTCTTCGGCCCATCACCCACTTGATATACTAGGAAACACACATCACCAAGTCAGAACATCTTGTGAGTGGAGTTATTACCCAGGGAAGGTGAAAGAAAACCTGTCTATTTTGTAACACAACATGCTTATATATTTTTTATCCTAAAAAGTTCCCTTCTCGTTATTTCTTTGGTTCATATCAACACTTTCTTTGTTCTCCTTCCCATTTAGGAACTTCTTACTCTCATGTTCCACTTGTGTTTGACTAGATCTGTCTACCAAAGATTTTTTTTGTCATTTTTTTTTTCTTTGTGTTTTGCAGATTTCTTATCTGTATGATCATGAACAAACATGGTGCACCACCTGATCATATTTTGTGCTCTATGTTTAACATCTAATATATTCCAAATAAATTATTTAAGAAACAAATCTATCTTTGTCTTTATACCCTCTAAAATTTAATTTTACATTTGTGATTTGTGTAATATTTGGCAAAGGATATCAGAAACATCACAGTATAACTTCCAGTAGAGAATCATTCTACTACTCAGCACTTACGCAAGATTCTTGTTCTTAAGAAACAACTTGGAAATGTTAACAGATGGTGAAAAATGCCAGAAATTCTTTGTTTATTATAATTTACACATTTTGGTGGAAAACTATTTGAGTCTATGTATGAGGAAGATTCTGACCAGCTCTTGAAAAATACAGAGAAGTAAAATTTAATTGTGACATAGTGTTGTCTTCCAAATATTTACAACTCAAAACATTTTAACCAACTCAATTTTAAAAAGCAGAAGTAATCTTAAGGAATTAATGTGAACTCTGATTTGAGCCTATTGTTATCCAGAAATGTTTAAACAGGTACAATCTCTGGATTCAGACAGGAGCACAAGTTCAGATATAAGAACTCTTCCAAAGTTCAGGGGAGCTTGGGTTGTAAAGCTGCTCTGGCTAGCACCTGGTGGGAACAATCTAATCCCCAGCTGAATACAGGGCTGGGAGAGGGAGTACTCAGGTGACAAATGAAAAAGCTGTGAGGAAAAGACAGAAAATCACTGTGACACAGGGACAATTTCAGCTTCTTTCTCAACTGGATGTCTCATACTGCTCTTTGGAGGTGGTCTTGTGCATGACTTCTAGCGATGGCCAACCTGTGGTCAGAGGAAGGCTGGGTCTGCACTTAGGGTTTTGGCGTGGGATTCAGTGGGTTCAAATCCTGGCTGACATGAAATACACTGCACCTAGCACTGGACATCACACAGTGAAAATACAGATCTGCATGGTGCCTTTTTTATTTATTTATTTATTTTTCTCCATTTTTTCCCAGGAGTGTCATCCATGCTTGGGAAAAATCTGTGATAAGGCATGCGCTCAGCAACCAAGAGGAGGGTACAATAAACATAGCAAATGGAGATTCACAGGATTCCTAACCCAGACAAAACTGAATGGCAAAAATGAGTTGTTTCAGACATTGAGGTGCATGCCAACATCTTGCTCTGAGCAAGAAGTGGACAGTGCAACACCAACGTGCTTCAGAGATACAATTCAGGAACCACTTAGTAATTTATAAACCCACATCTAACTGTCTTCCTTGAATTTCTTTGCTGCTAGGGAATGATATGCAGTGACCACAGCTAAAGTAGTGTGGGCAAGGCAGATCTGACTTTTGTTCTTTGAAGGCTGGGTGATGAAAGGAGATGGAGAGAATGGGAGACTTAACTACTGACCTGTGGGGCAGGGGTCACTTGGGAGCCAGTCTTAAATCTAAAGGCCACAGACAAAGTGACAGAGCCTAAATCCATCAGTTTCCAGGGATGTAATTGTATTTTTAATACAGCAGGTGCTGAGAGAATCGAAGGGGAGAAGGTGGGTGGAAGAAGCAGCTCAAACAAGTATACGGGTTACAGAAGGTAGAGATTACCCCTGTCTGGTCAATAGATGTATCTGGTTGGATTTACTCATTATTGTTCTGCCAGTAAGCCACGGGGAGTGTTTTCATTGCACTCCGGGCTGGTCCAGGTCTTTTCTGTGAGAAACAGAGATAGCCTCATCCCATTGTATCTCCCCCAGCCACCTTCCCATGTGTGCACACCCCATCTCTCCGCGGTTTGTTTTGCTGCCACAGACTGCAAACCCTACAGTGTACAACTGAGAGTCCTGTGGTACGTTCTGGAGCACCTTTTGGAAAAGGAAACCCCCAGGAAATAAAGACAGATGAAAAGCCACCATCCTTTCTGTGGATACATCTCCCCGCTGAGTGTCAATGCCACAATAGCACAGAGGTGGCTCAGGATGAAGAGCAGAAGTCAGTGAGACTTGTGAATCTCAGTTAGGGACTGTGTTGGGCCACAGATGGGTTTTCTAATTCTCACATTGGCAAGCAATGCAGGGATGTATTCACAAGGACAGGGATGGAGAAGTTTTCCCTGCACCCACCTTTCTGTCCCATTACACCTGGCTGAGGGTACTGTGAACAACACTGAATACCTCAGACCTGGGGAAGATCCTTCACAACACCCATGGTTAGCCAAGAAATACCTCTGCACAATGTCCAGCAAACCTGCCTGTTCTTAACAGAAGTGAACCAGGGATGCAGATCACAGTTTGCAATGGGGTTGGTTTATAGCATCCATTTTTCTCTTGGTGACTGTATTTGGCAAACCCTTGAAGACAGCAGTGCTCAGCTCCTGGAGCTGAGAAGGGCCAACAGCAGCTAAGATTACATCTTCCTCAAGTCACAGCAGAATTACTGTGTCCTGATATGTAGATGTACAACCGCATAAAATATGATCTATTGAATCCCACAGTTCAAGGCTACACAGTACTAAATTCACACTTTACAAGGCTTTACCTGTACTGGAAGGACCTGAAGCTTTCAAAGAGGAAACTTCAATGGCTAAAAGCACTCCGAGTGCAGGCTGTTACACTGAGCCAACCAGGCACAGAAACTCAGGGCAACTGACTGTGACCCAAAGCGTTTTACTGCCTGTGGGGTAAAAAGTGTTTCAGAAGGACATATCTGGCCCTGCTATGAGATGAGTAACAGCTTCTGCAGTGATCTCTGCTGGTCTGAGTGGGAAATGCTCGCTGCCAGTTGCAAGGATGGCTGCTGGCTCACCAGAGCAAGTGAGCCTGACAGGTTGGCTTTGCCAAAAACACTCAGCTCTGGCACAAGCTGCTTGGGTGGGAAATGCTCCCACGGCGTGAAAGGCAACAGAAACAGCGCGGTGCTGAAGGGAGCTGCCCATTCTGCCTCCTCCTCCTGAGCTATGCAGAGGAAACCCTTTTCCAAAATTTTTACAGGCACAGAAAGTGGCTAGCTGCTGTCTGGCAAACATGCCCAGCCAACGCGTTTGGCAGAGGATGGTCCTACCTCCAAGGTCACATTTCTGCACGTTCACACAGGAGGCCAGTGGGTGTTTCCTAGCGCCAAGACTGGGGCACAGGGAGAGAAGCTCATGGCAGGCAACTTCTGCAGGCAGACTTCACCTATCAGTTTTTAATTGAAGAGCTGAGCAGGTTAGAAAGGATATGTGTTTATATTCCCCTCACCACCTCCTTGAAGGCTGTTTAAGTTCACATAAGGTCATGTGCAAATGGTAGAGCACAAATTTTTCGTTTAAAATCTTTTTCCTTTAAAATCTTTCAGGTTAATGGAAAAGGAAAATGACAAGAATGAAAAGAAGAGGAAACATCAGTGAAAGTGAGAGAAAGCGTGTAGGATGATCCTTGCGTTTCTGGGACATCTGCATGGGCACTGGTCTTGTTGTAGGTTCGTAGACTTCCTCTGTGTTACAGTTCTGTATATCACCTGCAGAAAAAAAAAAAAAAAAGTTTCTGCTACATCAACAAATAAGTAAAATTGTCAGGTAATTCTGAAATCCCTGATGTAAAATCTCCCATTAATTTCAAACATTTCCAGAGTGGTTCCCATCAGCACAGGCTACTGAACTAATGCAGACAAATACCGATTATATTTCTGAATATCTAAATACATTTTGTATTTCAGTTAGCAATGTATTTGTTAAATTAATGACTTATTTCTAAAAGAAAATAAAGTGTTTGTAAAATAATAATAATAATAAAGAAGTGATTTCAGAATTTTTTTTTTTTTTTTTTTTTTTTTTTTACCACTTTATCATTTAAATACTTCAAGCAGTTCTCAGCCATGTGCTGTTGAGGTAAATGGAACCAAAGATAGTATTTCTTCTTGAAAACTGCAGATTTGAGTCAGCCAGGGGCTTGTCATAAATACTGCCTGAAAGCTTGACTTACTTACCCTGACATTTATGTTTGCTTTTATCCTGACTCTGAAGCACTGAAAAATTCTAGGGCTGAGGTTGTCAATAAGACTGTTGATCTTGAGGGCTCAACTTAAAACATTGTAGTGTTGTCATGACTGCTTTCTGGGGTGCTTTCTGGATAGGGAGCTTTTTCTGGAAGGTATCTGAAGACTCTTACTAATTCAGGCACCTACAAGTCATTTCATCTTTGTGCCTGAATATATAAGGATATAAAGCCCCAGGCCCCTAGCTGCGTTTAAAACCTGTGGCTATGGATTTGCGTCTTGAGTCCTCTGGGAAGGTTCTTCTCCCAGCAAGGGCAGAAAGGAGATAATTAGGGCAGGCACTAAGGCAATCAAACAGATTGTTTACTACTCTTAGCAATGCAAGCCTAACACAGAAAATGCCCAGGAAAAAACAAAACAAAACAAAACAAAAAACTGAAACCAAAAATCAAAAAACCTCCACCCCCCAGTCAGGAGGCTTTTTTCCTGCCATGTCTCTTATCAGTCTCCTGCAGAAATTCTAAAACTCTTATCTTGATAGGCCAGATTACCAAGCTGATCTCCTCTCCATGATGAATAGGAATCAAACAATGTTTTCTACTGTCAGCAAACCATACATCCCCAGTCCAGACAATTCAATTAATCTCCTCTCCCTCTCCTCTCCTCTCCT
>NC_048926.1:51996428-52036056 GCF_011077185.1 Oxyura jamaicensis | reverse complement strand
TCTCCTCTCCTCTCCTCTCCTCTCCTCTCCTCTCCGCCTCCTTCTCCTCCTCTCAATTGATTCCCATGTGTTAATACCATCTAAGAGTCCTCAGTGAGAAGAGGATCTGCTTGCGATGCAGGTGCAAGTTTTCAGCACCACAGCACAACAGCAATATCACCCCTTTCTGCCCTCCTCAGGGCTTCCCTTTGTGAACCACTTTTTCTTTTTCTCCCCTTTCAGCTCTACAACCCCATGCAGCTAATCTGATTATGCTAATTTGTACTTCATGAACCCAAACACTGCAAGGGATCTGTGCAGGGTGAGCCGGGCTGGGATGAGGGTGGTGAGGACAGAGGAGAGGGGGTGGGAGGGGGGAGCATGGACAATGGGTTCAAGTCAGTTAACAAAAAAAGCCGTCTGTATTGTCAGACAAAGCACACTCGGGGTAACCCCTTGCTGCTCTTGACAATTTAGAGTGTCCCAAACTGGCCTGCGCTACAGAGCAGAAAAGGGAGCACGGAGAATATACAATGAAGGGGCACAATGGAAAGCCTGTTTCCTGTTGAACGTTGCTTTTCTTTCTCCTTAACTAATCCTTCCCAGTATCTCGTAGCTGAAGTACGGTCTGCAAATTGTTGGTCAGGTGGTAGCTATGGCACTAGACAGCTTCTGACACACACAAATCTGTCCAACCAGGCTGGGGCTGCACTTGAAATTTATTGAATGCTGGGCAGTGGGTTTGCAGATACGCACGCGCAACTGGAAACATGGAGCGCCCCTGCAGGAGCTGACAAACATCCCCGGCCTTGTTTTACCAGCGTTATCTTTGCTGCAGCTGGAATTGTTCAGGAAACAGCCCTGAGAGGAACATAGAAAGGTTATGCAAAACTTGCCTAAGATTAAAGCAACCTTACTGTAGAGTTTAGGCAATCACAGAATTGCTCAGGTCATCGGGGACCTCCTGTGATCATCTGGTCTAACACTCCTGCTCAAGCCACGCTACCCAGAGCAGGATGCCCAGCCAGACTTTGAATATCTCCACAGACTGAGAGTCTGAAACCTGTTCCCATGTTTGGCTGCCTTCACAGTATTTTTTTTTTTCTCGTGTTCAGATGAACTGTCAAGTTTTCAATTTGTACCCATTGCCTCTTGCCCTGTCAGTGAGCACCACTGAGGAGAGTCTAGCTCCTTCTACGTCGTCTCCCAACATACACTAGGACACACTGATGATTCCCTTTAAACATCTCTTCACCAGGCTGAACAGTCCCATCTCTCAGCCTCTCCTAGATAAGATGCTCCAGTTGCTTAATCATCCCTGTGGCTCTCCAGTGGACTCTCCCCAGTAGCCCCATCTCTCCCTGGGAAGCCTGCAACTGGACGCAACACTCCAGCTGTGGTTGAACAAGGGAAGGATCACCTCCCTCAACCCTCATTGTTGCTCAGGATACCGACATTGCAGCAGCACTGGTGGGAGCTCAGGTTCTCAGAATGGTGTGAGCATGCACAAATCAACCATTGCCTCTGCTAACTGTGTTTGTCACAGACCTGAAGTATATTTTGTCTTCCAAGCTGGTAACCGCTGGAAGGAGGCATCTCATTTCCACACCTAACAGAAGTGCAGTGTGTATGTGCACACCTGCAGGAAAGACAAGAGAGAGAAGGGGGCATTGCAACACTTCCAGCAAGAGACGGGCCTGAACCTGCTGTCCTTAAAATCTGGTGAACATTGCTTTTTACTACCCAAAAGAGTAAGGGGGGAATATTAAGCATTTCCTTACTGTCTGTGTTTTTGTTATTGCTGTTGTTGTTATTTTTGTTCTGCACCCCTTTCAGGCAGATATTCAGAATGGTGGTTTCTGAGAAACAGAACCTGCCTCTGGTGACAATAAATTACTTGCTACTGGGAGGAAAAGGGGAAAATGGAAGGAAGACATTTGCTCTGTACTCCACCTTAAATAGCATGGCTCCCCCTTCTCATGCAGAGCAGACTATTTGTTCAGTCCTGCAGCCCTAAGCAGAATATCTCAGGACACCATTTTATGAAAGCAAATGGAGGAGGAAAAATGACTGTCTTAAAGCTGTCATCTCAGGTTCAGTCTTGGACTCAGCTGCATTTGCATTATGTTTCAGAGAGGAGATTACACTGAGGTTATTTGATAGGGTAGAAATTAGTATCTTGGTAGCATTGCTCCTCTGTATGTGAGATCTCATTTGCTGAACGTGTAGTAGTGCATTACAATATACATATCTATCAGCATTTAACAAAACCAGCTCTAAATAAAACTGTGAGTGGAATGACTAACTGAAGAAGCAGAAAAAAATCAGAAAGGCAACATTAACAGATTAAGTGTGAATATATAAAATATGCTTTTTGAAATTACCACATGCTGATTGGAGCCTCTGTTCATAATACACATGGAAATATCCCCTGTTGTTCTTTTCCCTGGGAAACACAGAAGCTTATCAGATATGAGCCAATCCAAAGAGTATTTTCATATATTGTACATAAATACATCTGATTGAACAAATACCTTGATAACAGACAAAGCATAATTCCAGACCCTGTGCTACCTTCAGGCCAGATTTCTGAAGGTACTGAAACATCTAAAATCTGCTGAAATCTAACGAATTTTAAAGACCTGCGCTTACACCCTACTAATGCATCTAGCACACAAAGGAAAGGGCATCAAGCAGGACTCCTTGCAAGGGGAATAGAACCATAGAAGTATTTAGGTTGGATGGTGATCTGAATTGTACAAGGTCGTACTGTATCCCTGTATCTTTTCTTCCTTTGTACAGCAGGTATTAGGTGAGATCAGACTACTGAGGATTCTAACAAAAGAGATTAACAGAGTAAATAGTGTAATCTGGAGAACGTCTTGCTCTGGCACCTTGTTTTTTTTTCCTAACCTGGGGCTTGACCTTGCTGAGACCACTGCTTCTCCTGACTTTTTGTTTATAGAGAGAGTAAGTACAGAGAAGGCAAGCATACTTCTCTTGTTGTATACTGATATTGTGTTTAATTCAATGGGCTTTAGCCCCATTTGAAACTCCTAAATAATACGATGACACATTATACTAATGCAATAACAGTTAAAGTAAAAGAAATACTTACGGAATGTATTGCCAACCATTACTGGCAATCACCTTGAAACTAGCTAGCAGTGACTATTAATAACATGGATTTTTTCTGGAGAATTCCCAGGAAGTTAGCTAAAGTAGGCCTTCAGTAGTAGGCCTAATTTCAACAGACTCTCAGGTCCAGAAGGGAGACTTTCAGGTCCAGAACAGACTATCACATTCTGGAGAACAAAGTCAGACTGGTCAACTAACTATAGCGACAGAGATTAAAAATACGGAAGGTGAAGAGTTTTTTATTGAGCACACACTCTTGGGAATCATATATGTAATTAGAGAAGAGAGAAGGTGCTGTTGCCATCCTACAGTGCTTGTTGGAGCTGAACCACAAGTCCTTATAATGACCAAAACTGCAGCCATATAACACTGCAGGAGTAGAGCAGCACTGCAGCACTCCGATGTGCTGCTGCCTGCTGAAGGTGAGTCAGGACTGTAAGGAAAGCCACCTTTGAAACTTGACTGGAACATCAGAAGGTGACAAAAGGGCAACTAAAGAAAACGTGGGCCCACTGCTGAATGAAACAGGAAACCTGATTGAACAGGACAGTGTAAATACTGAGGTATTTAATGCCTTCTTTGCCTCAGTTTTTACGAGTAGACTTTCCTGGACCAGGGGGAAAGACTGCAGCAGGAAGATATGCCCTTAGTGAAAGAGAATCAGGTCGAAGAATACTTAAGCAAACTGGCCATGAGGGGATCCACCCATGAGTGCTGAGGGAGCTGGAAGATATCATTGCGAGACCATGCAATAATTATTTTTAGTCAGTCATGGTGACTGAGAGAAGTGACTAAAGACTGTCACTCCTAACTTCAAGAAGGGCAAGAAGAAGGACCAAGGAAACTACAGGCTGGTCAGCCTAACCTTGGTCCATCATCACTTGGGAAGCTGATGGAGCAGATAATACTGGAAACCATTTCCAGGCACATGAAGGAGAAGAAAATCACCAGGAGTAGTCATCATCAATTCACCAAGAGAAAGTCATGTTTTGGCCTGAAAGGCTGTTATAATGAAATGATCAGCCTGATCAGTGAGGGTAGAGTAGTGAATATTGTCATCCTGGTCTTCTGTCAGGCCTTTAACACTGTGTCCCATAAGATCCTCATAGAGAAGCTGTTGATGTATGGGCTGGGTGTGCAGACAGTGAGGCGCGTTGAAAACTGGCTGAGTGGCCAGGCACAGGGGGTAGCGGTCAGTGGTACAAAGTCTAGTTGGAGGCCAGTAATGAACAGAGTACTCCAGGGTCCAGTCTTTTTTAATGTCTTCATTAATGATCTGTATGATGGGGTAGAAAGAGTAATTTGCAGAGGACACAGAACTGGCAATAGTGTTAGATTCATCTGAGGATCATGATGCTAACAAGAGCAACTGGACTGGTTGGAGAAATGGGCTGAGAGGAACATCATGCAGTTCAACACAGAGAATTACAAAGTCCTGTATCTGGGGAGGAAAAATGCCAGGCACAAGGACATGCTGGGGGCCACCCAGCTGGAAAACAGCTTGGCAGAAAAGGAATTGGGTGTCCTGTGGCAATGTGCCACAAAGGTGGCCAACAGGATCCTGGGCTGTATTATACAATCACAAGCAGATCGAAGGAGGTGATCCTGTCTACTCAAGAGTTGGTGAGGCCACACCTGGAGTATTGTGTCCAGTTCTGGGCCCTCCAGTACAAGAGAGACTTGGACACACTGGAGAAAGTCCAGCAAATGGCCACTAAGATGATGAAGGGACTGGAGCATCTCTTTTATGAGGAAAAGCTGAGAGAGCTTGTGCTGACTAGCGTAGAAAAGACAAAGTTCACTGAGAACCCCATGAATGTTTTTAAATCTCTGAAGGGAGGGTGCGAAGAGGATGGAGCCAGGTGCCCAGTGACAGGATGTGTTTTAACCCCAACAGGCAGCTCAGCACCACACAGCTGCTTGTTCACTCCCCCCACAGTGGGATGGGGGAGAGAACTGGGAAGGTAAAAGCGTGAGAACTTGTGGGTTGAGATAAAGACAGTCTACTAATTACAGCCAAAGCTGCACATGCAAGCAAAGCAAAACAATGAATTAATTTGCTACTTCCCATCAGCAGGCAGATCTTCAGCCATTTATTTCCAGGAAAGCAAGGCTAATGGTTTATTGAGAAAGCAAACACCATCGCTCTGAACATCCTGTCCTTCCTTCCTCCTTCCTTATCTCAGCTTTTATTGCTGAGCATGGCATCAACATTATTAACATATTATCAACATTATTTTCATCCAAAATCCAAAACACAGCATGATATGAAGCTCTACAAAAAACCCTAACTCTATCCCAGCTACAAGACACGACACATGACTAGGGGAAATGCACACAAACTAAAGCATACGAGGTTTCATCTAAACATCATGAAGCACTTCTGTACTGTGCAGGTGACGGAGCACTGGCACAGGCTGCCCAGAGAGGCTGTGAAATCTCCTCCTTGGAGATCTTCAAAAGGCATCTGGAAATGGTCCTGTGCAACCTGCTCTAAGTGTCCCTGCTTGAGATGGTCTCCAGGGGTCCCTATGAACCTTAACTGTTCTTTGATTCTGTGCTGGAACCTAAGTCCTGTGAACAAGGCATCTAGTGATACATCGAATGATGCAGTTGGGAGATAAAAGAAAAATAGGATTTCCAGCCCACTCTAGAAATCAACTCTGTTCAATAAGCTGTCCTGCACCTGGGGAGGAACAGCCCCAGGCACCCAGACATGCTGGGGACTGCCCAGCTGGAAAGCAGCTCTGCAGAAAAGGACCTGGGGGTCCTGGTGGACACCAAATTGAATGAGTCAGCAGTGTGAAAGGAAGGTGGCCAACAGGATCCTGGGCTGCATTAAGCTGTTAAAGCACATGATGTGCTACGCAAAGGCTTAGCCCAACACTGAAACATAAACAGGGATGAAAAATGGAGCGCTCAGGAGTCTAGTAACCAAATCTTCTAGATACTGTGGATGACCATAAATCACAGGCAAGGTCGGATGAAAGCAGACAATGGGAATGTCCATTTTTGCATGCAGCAAAGACTGTTATTTTAACCTGACTTGATTTTGATGCAGAGACTTGAGTTTGAGAGATCGTCTAAAAAGGGCAATTTAAATCTAGCAATCCATAGAACAGGAACAGTTCTAATTCCCTTGCTTTAAGAAATAGAGTACAGGTGTATGAGTTTTGAGGCACACTGATGATTACTAAGTCCTGCACTTTGTTCCCTAAGGCTCCACCTTTACATTCTGAGTTAAGGCCTGTAGAATCGCAGTCATTAAGAAATAAACATATCCCACATTTACCAATAACTTAATCAGCAGGAAACCAGCCCATGCTTCCGTGCTAGGTATGCATACCTTCTCTTAAAAAATTAATTTGGTGTAATTGCCATATAAAATGAATACATCAAGTGAATCAGGTATGACAGCTCGAGCTCAGGGTATCCACAGTTTTTGTAAGACCTCGGGAGTGAAAGGTTTCCGATGTCACGCTCTGTGGAGATTAAGGATTTGAACATGCACTCACTTTAAAACCAGCTTTCTTCATTACTTCTCTCTGTTATTGCCTAATGCTATGTGGTGGATTCAGCTTTGACTGGAATTGACTAAGAGCTGTACATCCAAGATCAGTTATGACATGCTTGAAGGCAGCCATCAAGAACAGCAGACAAACATGTTAAGATCTCAAACTTTCGCAGCTGTTTCGGAATTAAAAATGTGGCAACTTCATTAATAGCTGGAATGTTTTCTGAAGACAATTCTGAAAATATTTGTATTAATTTATGAGTATCATGTTAGAAAGGACAATTAATCCTGCCAAAACATACTCTGGCACGTCTGGAAGCTGGGAAGCTAACCAGCAAGTGTCTAGAGTGATATTTTTTGAGGTAATGCTAACATTCCTTGGGCAAGACAATCAGGTCAGGCTTCTTCTTGTGTCAATATTGAGCTCTACACTCAAGCAACGCAAGAGAATTCTAATCAGTCCATCTTTACATTTCTTATATGCACAGCATGCTCAGTTTTTGTTTTTATTTATTTAATTAGCCTACCAACAAGAAATCTTAGAGTCATAGAATCATAGAATGGTTTGGGTTGGAAGGGACCTTCAAGATCACCCAGTTCCAACGCCCCTTGCCAGGGGGCAGGGACACCTCCCACCAGACCAGGTTGTCCAAAGCCCCATCCAGCCTGGCCTTGAACACCTCCAGGGATGGGGCATCCACAGCTTCTCTGGGCAACCTGTTCCAGTGTCTCACCACCCTCTGAGTGAAGAATTTCTTCCTTATATCTAATCTAAATCTACCCTCTTTTAGGTACAACCCATTACCCCTTGTCCTCCCCTTGTCCTATAACTGACCTATAACTGTCCTATAACTTGTCCTTGACCTATCACTACACCCCCTGACAGAAGGTCCCTCCCCAGCTTTCTCATAGGCCCCCTTTAGGCACTGGAAGGCCACTGTAAGGTCTGCCCAGAGCCTTCTCTTCTCCAGGTTGAACAACCCCAACTCCCTCAGCCTGTCTTCGTAGGAGAGCTGCTCCAGACCCTTCATCATCTCTGTGGCCTCCTCTGGACTTGTTCTAATACATCCATGTCCTTCTTGTGCTGGGGAGCCCAGAGCAGAACGCAGGGCTCCAGGTGGGGTCTCACAGGAGCAGAGCAGAGGGGGGCAATCACCTCCCCAGCCCTGCCGGCTTTTGCTGCAGCCAGGATACGGTTGGCTTTCTGGGCTGCAGGTGCACAGTGCTGGCTCATGGTGAGCTTCTCATCAACCACCACCCCCAGGTCCTTCTCCTCAGGGCTGCTCTCAGTCCATTCTCTGCCCAACTTCTCCTTATCCTTGGTATTATTCCATCCCAGATGCAGGACCTTGCACATGGCCTTGTTGAACCTCATGAGGTTCACACAGACACACCTCTCAAGCCTGCCCAGGTCCCTCTGGATGGCATGCCTTCCCTGAACTGTGTCATCCCTTCCCACACATCCCTTCCCACAGTGCACGAGGGTGCACTCAATCCCTCTGTCCATGACATCTACAAAGATGTTAAACAGCACTGGTCCCAATACCAACCCCTGAGGAACACCAGTCATTATCGGTCTCCACCTGGACATTGAGCCATTGGCCACAACTCTTTGAGTGTGACCATCCAGCCAATTCCTTACCCACCAAGTGATCCATCCGTCACATCCATGTCTCTCCAATTTAGAGACAAGGACATCACAGGGGACAATGACAAATGCTTTGCACACACCCAGGTAGATGTCAGTTGCTCTTCCCCCATCCACCAATGCTGTAACCCCATCACAGAAGGCCACCAGATCTGTCAGGCATGACCTGCCCTTAGTGAAGCCATGTTGGCTGTCAACAGTCACCTCCTTATTTTCTATGTGCCTTAGTGTAGTTTCCAGGAGGATCTGCTCCATGATTTTGCCAGGAACAGAGGTGAGACTGACTCACCTGTAGTTCTTGGGTCTTGCTTTTTTCCCCTTTTTAAAGACGAGGGAAGACAGATCTGTTCTTCCAGTTTTAAATCAGAAAAACACAGAACAAATATATAACTAGCTAACACACACAATCACACACCAAATATATCTAGCTTACAAACTAATACCATTCTCTCACGCTGCTACAGTTCTCTCAGCATCAGCATATTTGATCCAAGGATGAACAGGATTATTTCAGAGGTGCTCATCCTCTGTTATCTTTAAATTATTTCTGAAATATCTGGGACAGCTGGAAAATCAATGACCAATTTTAAGTTTTCTTATTTCTTACTCTACTTTTTATTATACAGACCATGTTCCTTCATCTGATTTCTCTTTGGTGGGTGCCTCTGTCCTACATGCTGGTGAGACAGAGAATTGCTACCTTGAATGCACAGGAATCTCAGGAATCTCTCCCTGGTTATCAGCCAGCTTAGACTAACTTTTATTCTTATTTCCTGTTGGTACGGGAGGTAGAAAGCACACCAGAACTTCTTTCTCGTGTAGCTTAACACACATTTCCCATCTAATGGCTGCAAGGGTGTCTTGTGGTGATCCACCTTCACACGAGCTAGCTCTGCTTTGGAAAGAAATGCTTCAGCTGCAGCAAAGAGCTCCCAGAAGAGGATGCAGTAGGCATTTGAGGATCTGAGTAAAGAGTCAGGTAGCTATTGCCAGATCTACTGCATGATAGGGCTGGTAGCATTGCTGGCATTTTAAACTCGGCTTTATTTACATGAATGGCAGGCACAGCAGCAAACATTGCCGCAGTGTAGGCACTGCCACATGCTACTGGCCCAAACTAAGATTTTCTTTCACGTCACTTTGTTGTGGTCATTGGTATTTTATTTCCCTCCCTCTCCTTGGTCACACAAAAGATATTCTGAATAGTTTTTACTTTCTAGTAATGAACCTGATGCCACTCGGTGGCCATAAAACAGTACTGCAAGAGTAGAAATGATCCGGTACTTCTGAGGCTTGTAGGCAGAGTATCATTGCATCCTGTAAAACCCTATCAGTGAGTCCTATACTGCTGCAGCTGCATAGACACTTGCCACTGTTCATTGGGAGACAAAATGACACTGAACTGATTTCTGCCATAGTTCAGGGAACACGGCTTACTAATCTATTACATTTTACCATCTATCAGCTGTGGCAAAGCAATATCCTCCTCTAAACAAACAAACAAACAAACAAAAAAACATGATTTCCATGTCTGCACTTAAACAGAATAGGAAGTAAGAATAAGAAATATAATAATAATAATATAATAATAAGACTGATAAGATCACTTTGGCTGAATCATGAGCTTTTCATGTAGATAAAATGCAAAATGAAAGTGTCCAGAAAGCAGAAACTAGGTATAATCATATGGCATAAGCATTAATGAGAAAATGAGTCACTGGACAAACAGAGAAGAGGAGGCATTGAGAGTAATGAAAACTTACTCTGTGTGTAAGGTACTCGTAAGAAGAAAAACAAAGGAATGACTTACTTTTCACAGAGCAGGACAGTTATTCTAGAGACAGTTTAGGTTTTTGCCAACTTTTCCTGCATAAACATTTCTCTAAAAATGGACCAACAGTTATTCCACTTATTTGTTGATCTTAGTTCTTAACAGGGAAAGAACCAGTTTGAGAACACCTGCTGAACATACATGTTTTCAGATTGCTTAGCTTGATTAATTTCATGCAGTGTGTCAATTCTAGAGCCATTAACTGTTCTCTTTAGCAGGTTGTGGAAATCAAATACAAAGACAAAAATGGTGCCTTCCTGTAGCAGGAAGAACGTCAAAAGAATCATAGACCACTAAACTTAAGTTTCATTGCCAGAGGGAAAAAAAAAAGAGTTAACTCACTTAAAAAAATAAGAAGGCCTCCAGTCCTTGACATAGACCTGTAAAGAACAGTGTTGTCTCAATGTAATTGCCTTCTATCACAAGTTAGCCGGTATGGTGGACAAAGTAGATGCTGTGTATCTTGAAGTCAGAAGTTTTTGATTACACATTTCACTTGGGATGCTCAGGTGTTTTTTTTTTTTTAAGGGTTTCAGGCTGGAGGCCAGGACTGTAGGTCTAAGTCCTCTTGATGAACTAAGCAACAAAGAGGGAGACAAAAAAAAGGGAAAAGGCAAGGTGTCACACTTATACCTGTTAAGTACAGTGCCCTGTACCTGTATGGATCTGTGGTAGGGAATAAGCAGTAGTGTAGGAAAGGCCTTGGGGACTAAAACAAATCACAAGCTGATTGTGGAGCAGAAATACCACGACGCTGTAAAAGGGGCAAAGGAGAGACCTAACAAGAGGTGGTGAGCATTCAAGTTGGCAGAACATGGCTATAAAAGAGGAAGGGAATCAGCTGTATACCACACTGAAGGCTGACAGGACTTTAATATGCAGTGAAGGAGTGGATTTTTTTGGGAAACGTCTTTTATCATAAAGTGATGAAAAAGAGTATCCAGGGAAGGCACAGACCCTCCTTACACCTGTCGGCACAGGCAGATTTGCCCACCGGGCGTGGTGTGGCTGCTGCTGGCCGTGACCTGGCCCCAGAAGGAGAAGCTTTCACCGAGTCCCTCCCGGCTCAGCTCCAAACGTGGCCTGTGCCTGCAGGCGTGCCCGGCAGCGCCCGGCAGGGCTGCGGGCAGAGCCGCGGAGCCCGGCCAGCAGGGAGGGGACAGCGGGGGCAGCCCGGAGGCAGCAGCGGCCGCTCGTGGGCCGGACTGCTGAAGGCGAGCCCCGGGAGGCAGCAGCCGGCTGCAGCCCGGCGCGGGGGCGGGCAGCTCGCCGGGCACCGCCGCTCCTCCCCTCTCGCACGGCGCCGGCCGAGGCCCAGGCTTCCCCGCGGGCGCCATGGAGCTGGGGCAGGTGCCGCTGGCTTTCTCCCGCCTGCCCATGTTCCCCTTCTTCGACATGGCGCACTACGTGGCCTCCGTCATGGCGCTGAAGGAGCAGCGGGGTGAGCGGGGGAGGCTGCCGGGGCCAGGCGGGGCCAGGCGAGGCGGAGCCGGAGCCGCCGCGCGAAATGGCGGGGGTCTGCTCGCGGGGAGCGGGCTGGGGTGGGATGGGCTGGGGGGGGGGGGCCTGAGACACCATCCGGGCTGCTCCCCCCCCTTTTTTTTTTCTTCTTTCCCTCCTTATTTTCTTCTTTCAGCGTGGACGTAAGGTCTCCTGCGGTCTTGGTGAAGCCGCCCGTCGGTAAATGCTGGCTGCGTCCAGCCCAGCTCCTCCTGCCTCCTCACTAGGGGCACAAGGGAAGCTCGCCGGGGCGGCTGCTGAAGACCTTATCACGGTTAGAAGGCTTAAAACGTCCAAAATAAAATTACTGAAACCTCTGGAATCAGGTTTCTGTGTGGAGGGAAGGAGTGCAGGTGGCAGGCTGGGAACTCGCTGCCAGGCACCATTATAGGGGTGCAAAAAGCTGCCCTGCGCACCTTCTAATATCCCTCTCTTGTCCTGGTTAAGCAGAAGGGTGCTCAGGAAATTCTGTCTGGTAGGAAACCTACCACGGGATTGTAATGGGCTGGGTGTGTTCTAGTTCATGACTTCACGTTGTACTCATAGCTTGTACAGTTGAGCTGGGAAAGCCTTTCACTGCCAATGTTTTGGGAGCTGCATGAGTGCACACGGTGACACTTCTCTACTTCAATCTTGACTTTCTCTGCTCCAGAAAATCTTTTCCAGTGTCATTGTTAGCCCCAAACCTAGTTCTAGTTGTCATATGCACGGAGACGAGCTTCATTTTGGTGTTTAGAGTAGCTACTTGTGGAGTGACTTTGGACAATTGTGGTAACCTTACATCCCAGCTGGTGACTGTGTAGGAAACTAAGTTGGCTTTTGGGATTATAGAGCAGATTTGGGAGTTTCTGCTTGCTTCAGATTTTTAAGGCTCAGCACGGTTTGGTGAGAGCTAATTCTTTGGTCACTTCCTAAATGTGCCACGGTGAATTTTTACTTCCTGCTGAGTAAGTGCACTTGGCAAATTGTAAAGGCTGATATAAAATGTTTATGTATGCTGGCATCTTCAACAGATCTTGTTACTACTACTAAAATTGCTTCTGGGTGCTGACATGAGACATTGTGTAATACAACTCTTCCATATGAGATGATACTTTCTGTCCAAAGATATTTGACATTATAATGCACCACCTTTAAACTCTAAATACTGAAGTGGACACAGATTTGAGGACTGGGATGGGAGGAATTACTCTACTTTGCTGATGCGGAGTGTAGCACAGCTTTAGTGAGACGGCACTTTGGGACAGTGGAAGTGCTATCAGAAGGCTGTTGCTTTCTTTATTTAGTTCTTTTTTTCCTTCTCAACAGCTGGGAAGTTCAGAACTTTTGAGTATCTTCTAGTACTCTCTGTTAATAACTGTAATTCAGGTGACTGCATGCTGTTCTGTTTCTTGCTCACAAGTGGTTTGAACTGAACATTGAATCATATTTGAAATAGCAGCCATTATGAAATAGGATGGCTAATATTATCATTGATCTTTTATCTTTTAGGTATTACCATGAATTCTTGGAAACTTGAAGGGTAGCTCTCTTTCACAAATGGATACGTGGGTAACTGTGATCATGTAGGAAGCGTGTGGTCAAGTCGAGCCACATTTGTTTTATCCCAGAGTACTGTCTCATTAAAATGCCAACCCTTAAACTCAGATTCACTGCGGGCATTTGTATCATGGATGAGCATGCACTGACTCATATTTTTCCCAGGCCTTCCAACTAAATTTTCTTGCTCTCTTGTGAGTGCTGATGAGTTACAGTGGTGACAACCAACATGTCGCTTTGCACATGTTAAACTAAGAGTTCTTCGTTAGTGCATTTGGACTTGCTTAACTTAAGAATTACTCATTTGTAGCTCCAGCTGGAGTTTTCTTTTGGGTCAGTTTTCTTTTTGGGAACAGAGAGGCAGCAAAAGGTGTTGAGGATCAGCATTGTTTGGAAGGAATGTGCTGGTTTTGGCCTTGGAAGTTTTCTGTGATGTGATCCAAGTTATGTGAAGGGATCTACTGCTTTTTGGCGTAGTTTTGCTAAGTTTAATCTGACTGTTAATGCTTTAGCTTAAATCATGGTATGTACAGTTGAATAGGGGTGCTGGGAAAAACTTGTACAGGTCCTTCAGGTTTGCACTTTAGATGTGTATGTGGTATGTATTATCGTTTTCATGTTCAGAACATGTTGGAAGCTTAAATTAGATCTGACCCTACTTACAGAAAGAGCTAGCCAGCTCTTTCTGAAGAAAAAAAAAAAAAAAAAGGCAGCAAGGCTTTTACTACGATTATCTAGAAATAGTATTTAAAACTGCATTCAACAGTACTCCTTGTATTTTGAAACTGTATCTGTGCTTTCTAATATATGCCGCAGGACTAGTGGCCTTTTGGCAGATGATATCCTGTGTGGTTGCATGATGCCTCATTAGTTTTTCGTGACGCATCAGAGGGCAAATATAAGTGACCTCTTGTTTAAAAATGTGACCTATTGGAATTGAATTTGTTTTCTGAAAGGCTACATCTCATTTATAATTTAGGTAACAGTGCTAAAAAGATGTGCTTTAAATTAGAATCAGCATTTTTTGACCCGTTGCTTTCTATGTTGGCTATATTCCTTGTTAGAAGGCAGCTACGGAATTGCAAAATAGTGGTGTAAGAGCCAAGAAAATTCTCATGTTGACCAACAAAAAAATCCTGAGGTCTCTTAGGGTTATCAGTCTCTTGATGTCCTTTAATAGCTTACTAAAGAAATTTACAAGCTTTTATGTAGAGGGCAATCTGGTAATAATAATAGTCATTACTGTTTGTGGCCTAAAAACTGGAAACCATTGTTAGTCATGGGGCAGAGCAAGAGTGGAGAAGCAGTGGTTGCTGAAAGGGAGAGGAATAAAACTGAAAAGAGAACAGTGAGCTAACTGATACTAAAACAGCTCTAATAGTTAATTGAATTGATTTAAAAAAAGAAATCTGACAAAGTCAATAATCTGACCAAATGCCTGGTGAAGTGAATGAAGCTTTCTTTCTGTTAGCTAGCTCTTGGCCATGCTGCATTTGTGGGGAGGAAGAAGGGTAGTGCAGTCTTCTCACAGAGGCCACCAGTAAGATGTTAAGATGATTACTTCTCTGCTAATGCAAGGTGAGAAGCTTCATGCTAAAGAAAGAAGTTGGAGCAGACCCACCTGCTGATGGATGTCAGAAGTGTAAGATTTGTTTAAGTGTGGTCTGGAGGCTGACAATTCTTGCATGTGGAATCTCCTGTCATAATATGGTTACCAGTCTTGCTCCAAAATCAGATTACTATACAGACTACATTCTGTATTACATCAGGCTAAGAGTTAAAGACTGTGTATGATGCAACTGCTGATGTATTAGCAGTACTCACCCCTTGTAGCACATGATCCCTTGTGATTTGTGATCTACAGTGGCTGCGGCCATTACCTGTTTTTTCTTGTTACCCCGTAAAAGTTTGGGATGTTTCTCCCTAAATGGTCACTTTGTGCTATAATACTGCAGCAACACTAAAACTGGAACAATCTTGTCAATACTCCTATATAAAGTGAATTATAGTGGGAGTATTGTATTCTCTTTGAAGCATTTGAGCATTTGATCTTTGTTAAGAACCATATTTTCCCACAAAAGTTCTTGAAAATCCAAAAGCATATCTTCTGAATTGTTAATCAAATACCACGTTTATTTTTGGTGCAGACCATAGGTTTCATCCTTGTTTTGGCAACCTTCAGCCTTTAGACCATGAAAAAAGGAACTATTTCACTCAAACGGAGCTCTGCATCTTTGTAAAGGGGAAGCTTTGGCAGTGATGGACGCCTGAAGTGGAAGGAAATAGTCAAAACAACTATTTCAAGATATTTCTGTCTTTGATAAAGTAATGTTTCCCCTTAAAACACGTTAAGGTTTCCCTTTCCTCTCCTCCAGCATCATCTTCTGATACTGAGAATTCTTCTGGCGTAGTTGAATTGCAATTTTAAAAGGATAATTAATTGTAAAGATTCTAAAGAAAACAAATGAAACAGTGAAGCTTTTAGTAGAATCATAAAATCATTTAGGTTGGAAAAGGCCTCTAAGATCATCAAGTCCAACAGTTAATCGAGCACTGCCAAGTCTACCACCAAACCACGTCCCTAAGCACCACATCTACATGCCTTTTGAATTCCTCCAGGGATGGTGACTTAACCACTTCCCTGGGCAGCCTGGTCAAATGCTTCACAACCCTTTCAGTGAAGGAATTTTTCCTAATACCCAACTTAAACCTCCCCTGTCAACTCCATTTCCTCTTGTCCTACTGCTTGTCGGTTGGGAGAAGAGACCAACCCCTGCCTCGCTACAGCCACCTCTGAGGTAGTCGTAGAGAGCAATAAGGTCTCCCCTGAGCCTCCTTTTCTTCAGGAAAAACAACCCCAGTTCCCCCAGCTGCTCCTCACAGGACTTGTGTTCCAGGCCCTTCACCAGCTTCGTATCCCTTTTCTGGACAAGCTCCAGGGCCTCGATGTCCTTTTTGTATGGAGGGGCCCAAAGCTGAACACAGCACTCGAGGTGCGACCTCACCAGAGCTGAGTACAGAGGGACTGTCCCTTCAGTAGTCCTGCCAGCCACATTACTTCCAATATAAGCTGGGATGCTTGTTGGTGCGTTTTATAATGAGAATCATAGAATGGGTAGGGTTGGAAGGGACCTCTGAAGGTCATCTAGTCCACCCCCCTGCCAAGGAGGATCACCTAGAGCACATTGTGCAGGATGGCATCCTGGCGGGTTTTGAATATCTCCAGAGAAGGAGACTCCACAACATCTCTGGGCAACCTGTGCCAGTGCTCTGTCACCCTCACAGTAAAGAAGTGCCCTTTCATATTCAGCAAGAACCTTCATTTTGTGCCCTTTGCCTCTTGTCCTGTCACAGGGCAGAACTGAAAAGAGACCAGCTCTATCCTTTGAACACCCTCCCCTCAGATATTTATCCACATTGAGACAGACTGAGGTCTCCCCTCAGTCTTCTCTTTTCCAGGCTAAACAGGCCCAGCTCTCTCAGCCTGTCCTCATACGACAAGTGCTCCAGTCCTCTAATGATCTTCACAGCCCATATTATAAGACTTTGAGTAACCTTTTTTATTTGTTCAGAACTGCGGGTGAAACAACATTCGCCTAATTGTGTTGGGTAGTTGCCCAGTGAACACTGTTAGGAGGGTGTTAAGAAAAATAACAAACAGTGACCTTGAATTCATAAAGATTCAAAAGCAGAATTGGAAGCTGAAGAGTAACCTTCAAAAAGTACCTGTTGTAATACCAGTCCTTTTTAGGAATACCAGGCCAATTGTGTGTACTTAGTGCAAATTAAAAAGCAACTTTGTACCTGCAACAAATTTTTAGCAATGAACCCTCTCAGCCCTACTCTGAAAGTTTTTGCTTCCTGGTGGCCAGGTAGGTACACTGAACCAACCCACAAAAGATACTGAGAGAACACAGAGTCAGTCTTTCTCCTTTATTTAGGTAATACATACTGAAGTCAGTGTCATCTGAAACTTGCATTTTAGGAGGACTTTTCTTTTGAAGGCCTACAGATTTCTGCAGGACTTTCCATGATCTAAAGAAGCAATGTAGAATTGCATGACTTGAAAAATACTGACTTAAGACTTGAGGTGATTCTCAAATGTTTGTTTCTGTTTATGCCTCTTTGCTGTTTGTTTTAGGAGCTGTGGATGTGTCAGTCCGAAGTCCAGTTGCCTGCTGGTTTAGTGCTATGCTGTGTTGCTTTGGTGGTTCTGTGTTGTCTTCCTTGATGCTCGGAGAACCTCCAGTAGCATTTTTGGCAAAGGGCACGAATATTCTTCTGGCATCTTCAGTCTGGTAAGCAGCCACGATTGAGTTAGACAAGTATTATTGGTTAGAGGAAGCTCTACTTTAACTGTAAATAGTAAGACTATAACAGCAAGCTTCTGTGTAAATCAGAAGCTCAACTTAAAAATGTCACGGATTTAGAAGCTGTCACTCCATCAGAGAAGTCACTGCAGCAAAAAAAATATTATGAACCCTTTCTGTAGGAGTGAAATGTGCTCTTTCCATAAGAGCAACTTTTATGAGCTGTTGATAATGAAATACTCAGTCACTAGACTTCTCTTAGATTTTTATAGTATTCCTGGTCAAGCAGATGAAAATGTGTTCTGGAATAAAATGGACTTGAGTTTATTGCTTTCCTGAATATAAAGAAGTCATAAGTGCCATCTAGTTTTGCCAGTGACAGCTCTTGAACCTGGCTGAAGTAAAATTCCTACACTTTTTTGTGATTGGGAAACTAAGACATGGATCTTCTTATCCTTCAGTCTCTGCTCTCTGACTTTTTTTTTTTAATATATATATTTTGCCCTTTCCCAGACTGCTTTCCCAAATGGATGGGGTGGTAGTGAAAGCCAGTAGAGAGCTTAGTGGGAAGTCAGGTATGTGTATGTGGCAGCAATTTGGCCTGTTTTGGAGTTCATAAATAATACTGGAGTTATTTCCATAGGAAGGTAGCCTTGCAGTGGAGTTCATTTATTCCAGAGAGTGGTTGTAGAGAAAAACCCTCTACTTCAACAAAATTTGGGATCAGCAGTGAATTTTTGAATTTAAAAATCTCAATTCCTATCTTAGAAGAGTATTAGCTGCTTGAAATCCTTCCGTATCTATTCCTTGTTGCCACTTAAGATTTATAATTTATTAAATTAAATTGTAAATTCATTAAAATGAAAGTAAATCTTTATATGTGTGTATCTGTTTTAGTGTTCTGGTCTTCATATTGCAATGGAAGATGGCAGACAAATTTAATTGAAGCAAATCAGTGAAATGAGTAATACACAGTTAAACCTGCAGAACAACAAAGTTTATAGAATCTGCTTCTGGTTCATAGCAGCCTGGTGTGGGCAACATGACTGCTTGTTTTAACAAATTATACTTGAGTTAGGAGTACAGGTGAACAGAACATGCTTTCGTTTGAACTTAATGTGGGCAAATGTGACTTGCTATGCTCAAATAAAAGGAGGTTTTAAGGAGGCCCTGTGAATGTTATGAAACCTTTCAAGCTTTTAGTTTTACAGAGTTCTCTCTTCATTGGTATAATGGCTTTAATTCTCGGTCTGAAATCACATGAAACAATTTCCCAAGTTACACATGAAACTGGAAAATAAAAGGGGTTGTACTGTTCTGGAGAAATGCTCCTAAATAGTCTGTAGGACAGCGACATCTACCGTAAGCAAGTGTTGCTAGCAGAAATTATAGACAAAAATGGTATGGCAGTATAGCCCTGCTATTCCAGACAAATCCAGTTATGTGTGCTTCAATGTCCTAAATCCACATTTTACAATTGTAAGTTGATTCTGGTTAGTGTTCTCTGAGTACATAGCTTAAATGGCTATTAGCAGTAGCCATTAAAATGCATGCTCCGTATACATCTTTGAATTAATGCCATCTGAAGCTTCATTGCTACAAAGGTAATTGGATTTACAATAGGAAAAAGGGAAGGAATGTAAGCAATTCAAAAGTAATACTAAAAGTGACTGTCGAAGCAGTACTTAGCTATTAATGTAAATTCCAATAACTTCCTTGTATGTGAGAAGTAGGCTATTGCATACTCCAGTGTGGGAGGTCTTGGAGAGAAAAAAGCTTTATAAGTTTGCCGTGGCAGGATACTATATACATTGCAGCAAAAGCAAATATACAATGAGGATAGGACTTCAGCTAAATTTTGCCTTCCTGTGGAGGAAGCATCCTGGCATTCTGCTGTTAAGGATAAGCATTTTTTTTTTCTTTTTTTCTTTTTTTCCTGAGGAAAACAACAAAAATACAAACCAAACCAAACAAAAATGCACCAACCAAGCAAACAACAAAACATCCAGGTGCCCTCATGCTTTTTAATCTCTAACCAAGAAGCATGAGTCTTCCTGGTTATGGTGTCTGCCACTAGTTTTAATAAACTAGATAAAGAGGTGCATCTATGCCTTGCTGCCTGAGGAAACCAGAAAAAGATACAGCCTTAGAAGTTTTTGGTAGATGGGATTGAATTTAGAAGCCTAAACCAAGAGGCGAGTATTTTTTTAAAAAGACATTACCATCTTTTAGAGGCTTTTTCTGCCTTCACCACTTACTTATTGCTGTCTTATTCCTGTGCTGAGATAATACAGATTTTTTTTGGGGGGATGTTTTTTGTCTGTTTAAGAACTGAAATTAGTGACTGAGAAGATAAGTGAATAGATTATGCAGTGTTTTATGTTAAGATTTACTGTCAGCTTAGGACCTCATTGGTAGCCATTTTAACTTTACTTTGTTTTGAGAACAAGTTGGAAAAAGATATTGAGTACATCTTTGGGTTGCTTTTAACACTTTGAAAAAATAAATGTGCCAGTAATTGGCAAGCTGGAAAAGCTAGAATCTGTGGTTACTAAGATGTGAAATGGATTTGAAAAGAGCTGTGCATTTCATCTGATGTGATACTAACAAGTAGAGGCATTCTTGCTGAACTTACATAATTCCATGTACCTTTCAGTAGGAGAGGATAGTGTCTGCAAGTAATTCAACCACCCAGTTTTAATCCTGTAAAAAAAAATCAGACAATAATTTAAGAATTTGAATTATGTAAATATGATATATAAACTGTAGAACAATAAAAGGAGTTCCAAGAGTTGAACTTGATGATCCTTGTGGGTTCTTTCCAACCTGGGATGGTGTGTGAAAATTTAAAGCTTTCTGATGTACTTTAATAAATTCTTAGCTGGGACAATGAGGCAGCAAGTACACTGTTAAATATCACTTCAAGATTTTGGTGCAACAGCTCAAACATACTCAAAAGCATTTCAGTTTTTTTCTATATGTGCAGTATAAGGCATTGAGCTATCAGTAATATATTAAATATTGCTAGTCATATTCCAGAAATATTTTTAAATGTATTAGAAAGCGAATTCCTTAGCAAAAACTTTTGAAAGCTCCTAACACTTTTTCTCATTGTGATTTTCAGGTATCTTGTGTTTTACTGCCCACAAGACGTATTCTGCCGGTGCTTTGCATTTCTCCCGCTTCGGCTTCTAGTTGCAGGAATGAAAGAAGTGACTAGGACTTGGAAAATAGTGGCTGGCGTTGCACATGCAGACAGTCACTTTGAAGATGCCTGGCTTGTCATGGTAGCTGTGGGCTGGGCCAGAGGTAACATATATAACGTCGTCTTCTGATGAATTATGATGTTTTGGAGTGGTATTTAAATGGCTAGCCTTTCAGCATAACTGTAGCACCATTCCTTGCTGTGGTGGGTATGATGGTCCTAAGGTCCTAATACAGTCTGTTATCCCCTCAAGGGAGAAGTCAGTGCAGCAGCTATTCTGCCTGGATTAAGGGTGACTTTGAATGACTCCAAGGGAAGTTCATCTTGTCCCTTTGGAAGGTCTTGTGAGGACTTTCAGAATGGGTGACTGATGACAATAAAGAAAGAAATCTCCCATGTAGCTTCAGTGCTGTCACTAAACTTTTCATCATATCTCTTCAGAACTGTTTTCCTTGCATGTGACTGAAGAAGAGAGCTTGTTTTTCTTAGCTTTTTGGATTGCTAACAGTAGTTGATTTTAAACACAGGAATGTGTTTAAACTGCCTGCTGTTTGGAATTTGTCTCTGCAAGCTACCTTCCTAGCAGCTGTGTTTCAAGTCTTGAAATTAGAACCACTTCGGGATGTAGTGAAGCAGCTCCTGATTCTATCCTCTTGATGCTGTTGTGCTTTGGGAAACAATGTGTTAATGTGAAGATACATTGCATTAGTTTTACAGGTTATGATGCAGATCAATCGTGTTGGCCAGAGTTTCTAACACTTGCTTATGTCTTGCCTTTTTTTAACATAAAAACATATTCACCCTTTTTGTGGAGAATCCTCCCACTTTATAGTGACACTCTCTGTACTTAGATACTTACAAAAAGAATGGAATTATACATGCCTGGAGATGTTCTCTGTCAATTCAAGCATTTGTTTGCAGTGATCAGTGTGTCATTTCAGATATTATCACATAAAGGTGAACCTGATGTTCTTTCTAAGTAGCTAAACATCTGAGGTTTCTTATTGGTCACTCAAGTCACATATGAAAGATTCAATTAATCTCTTTAAGTCTGAGCTTTGGGTGCCACATTTGGCAGCTGGTGTAATGAGTTTTGCTGGGAGCAGCAGTGGTAGCATGCCAGCACAGGCTTACTGTTAATCTCTGGATTTTCAGGAGCTGGTGGTGGCCTAATCTCCAACTTTGAGCAGTTGGTGAGAGGAGTGTGGAAACCTGAAACCAATGAACTACTGAAGATGTCCTAGTAAGTTTTTTGTAATGAAGTTCAATCTGTTAACAGCTGTTTTACTATATCCTTGTGTTGACACTCACATATAATGGTTCAGAGTTAAAGATTGAAAATATTAATAAAAAATTCAACTGTTTATAATAGATGCTTGATATTTGTTTTATGAAAGATTGGTTGTTGATCTTCGATAATTTTAGCAAATGTTTTGGTCATTTTAGGTATGCAGCACAGGAATACCAAGTTGGAAGAAGTCAATAGAAATTATGGCTAGAAAATTGTTGGAATTTATTGGCAAACATTATTGTTGGTTTGTCTTGTAGGGACATGGTTTTCTATCCAAAATGAAAAGACAGTGGTACTACAAATATATGAGTAAGGACTGTGTTTTTAGTGCGTGTTCTGAACATCATCAATATGGCTTCCTTTGAGTATTGTCACTCTTGCTTCCTCTGCAAGCCCTGTTTTCCTCCAAAGATATTGATTATTTGAGAAGGTACAAACTGGTTGTTCAATATAGCAAAAAAGTAGCAACACATCTTTTCTATACTGCAGAACAAGAAAAGTGCCTTCTTTTGCAGAAGCAAAGAATGGAAAATTACATGGCTTCTAGATTAGACAGTAAAATGAATATTGAGGCAGGCTAGAAAGCCACAAGCTATTGTTGTAAGTTAAGATAAGCTCATTTTAGTAATTTCCTAAAATGGCTTTGATCTTTCCCATGTAACTCTCAAGTGTTTAGAAACAATAATTAAAAAAAAATCTTCCTGCAGCTACTCTTCGGAACAGAGAATAACAGAAGAGAAAGTTGTAAGGGAATTACTCTTCCTCAGTCAGTGCCTAGGTGTCTGCAGTCTTTTTACCAGACTTCCAGAAGAACGTAGTCATTGTTAGTAATATCACTGTATTTACAGGTGCAGCATTAGAACATTGATTACTGATTGGCAGATACCCTGCTTTTCTGTGGTGGATGTGACTCAAAATAGCTCAAAAAGTACTTTTCTTTTTAAATTCTGTTTAATATGTAAAACTTAAATAGAAGTAAGTTATGAAATTTAAAGGATAAAGCATTCTGCGATCAGATAAGATAGTTTTACACAGAATTAGTGTTTTTTTTGTTGTTGTTGTTTTGTTTTGTTTTGTTAAGCAGGAAATGAACGCAGAAATCTATGAGTTACTGAAAAGACTGAAGAACCTGTCTGTGAATAGGTGCTTTGTGGTAACAGGAATGTTGTCCTTCTATTATAGATACAGCTTAAGAAATGTGCAGGATTGTTCTGCCAGTATGGTAGTGCTCTCTCTACATATTCTCTTGTTTTCTGACTGTGTAAATGTCAAGTAATGTACTGCTGTGATGAAGGTAGATTAAAGCTGTAAATTTTTACATGTTGCAAGTCAACGCAGCTGTTTTGGCAAAACTTGGTAGCATAACAAGATTGGTATGTCATACCAACACTTGGCCTGGCTCAAGTCAAGCATCAGCAGACCACAGCCCTAAAACTGGTGGAGTATCATAGTGGAATGAGACTTGGACAGAGTTGTTCTTTGACACCTGCAGCAGCTGCTTGGAATAACTAACACCTAGTGTATAGGAGAATGTATTTTTAAGCACTGCTAGAGCAGTGCAAGCTTTGTAATTTGACTCTTCAGAAAGACACGTTGGGAGAAAAGGAAGAGCAATCTGACACAAAGAGTCTGAATAGAGACATTGAAATGCATTTTGATTTGAAGAGGATTCATCAAATATGAGTTTGCTGGGTGTATAAATCAGTGCTGAACTTACTGCTTGTCCACAATGCTGTAAGCATAATAATAATATTAAACTAAGACCTTCACTTTATATAATACATAGGTTCTATACCATCACTGCAAGTATACATGTGTTCTATTCAGAAGTAATTGCTTTGCATGCTAAGAACATTTAGTGTTTGCTAGGTCATGACATATTTAACTGTGGAGCAGGGAAGAGAAATGTCCTGGTTTTAGTTAGGATAGAGTTAATTTTCCTCCCAGTAGCTGGTAGGGTGCTATGTTTTGGATTAGGATGAGACGAGTGTTGATAACATGCTGATGTTTTACTTGTTGCAGAGCAGTGCTTACACTAAGCCAGGGACTTTTCAGCTTCTTGCTCTGTCCTGCCAGCGGGCAGGCTGGGGGTGCAGCAAGAGCTGGGAGGGGACAGACCCAGGACAGCTGCGTGGTGTTTAGCTGCCGGCTGGATTAAACCACAACAAGAAATTAACATTGTTTGTTTGATTTCCAGCCCAGTGAAGGTAACTTTGATAGGAGCAGTTCTCTTCACTCTTCAGCACAGCCAATACTTGCCAATAGCAAGACACAACCTCATGTTTTTGTACACCATCTTTCTTGTAGTTTCCAAGGTAAGAATTTGAAAGTGTTGCAAATAACTGAATAACAAAAAATATCTTTTTTTAAGGTATTTCAGAGCAAAACATGACCTCAAACATAATACCACAATTTATAATGTTCCCTTTTGGAAGGGGGGGACACCCCTAAACCTGTGTTTAGTCTTTTACATGTAGATAGAACAGAAGACCTATTCTGATAGTTCAGTATATGGAGGGGGAAGGAATTGGGAATATTGGCACCCAATAGTTGATATGGTAGGTTTTTATGTCCACAATCTCAGACAGCTCATATTATTTGGAGAGAAACTGTCCTGTTCTCTGCTTTTTGCTAGCTGCTTAATGCCTGCCTTGTACCTGTGCAGTCATATGTGGATTTGCAAAACAAGCCAAATAGGTTCTTGTCTATGTATAAGTTATGTATGTTTACATTGCTGTAAAATTAATTAAGTTAATATATTCAAGGTAAATAATGGTATTTTCTTATACAGTATCACTTAATTCCTGGCTTTGGCCCTTTTAGCCATGTTCGTTTCCAGGATGATGCTGGTCATGAGATTTATTAGCTAATATGAACAGTATAGTCTCTGAGTTAGAAGAAGGCTAGAAATTTTTAAAACTTCAGAGCTGCTGTTGAACAGACTAGAAAATACCTTAAAGTGGTAGTTGCCAGTCTCATTTCTGGGAAGTTGCTGATGAGTTTAATTCTAGAGAATTTTCTTTAGGGAGCCAAGACTTTAAGCTGATGCTTCACCTAACCAAAGAAAAGCATTGTTAAAAGTGTTTTACTTTTAAAAAGTGTTCTACTTTTTTTTTTTTTTTTTTTCTAAGAGTGTAGGTCAGAAAGAGAAGCATTCACTGATGATTTCAACCTAAAATGAGCACATTTCCCTTCTTTGCGTGGACTCTTTTTGCTCTCATAGCAAGTTAGGAATGCCGTACATTGGTTCAGTATAGAACTTGTGTTCAAACTGCTGTGAAGTCATTAAAACTTTTAATGCAACTTGACCATTCCTTCTTCCTCATAGGTAAAAATGATGTTGACAAGATCTGCGACTTCTCCATTTGCTCCCATTGAGGCTGCATTAGGCTATGTATTCTTCGGCTTGCAGAAAACTCCTCTCAAAGTGAAGAGCGAAGGTGCTACATCTTCCAATGGCTCTTCAGTCTGTGACCAGTCTTCCTCTGAACAGCCCCATGATGGTGTTAAGAAGAGACAGGCAAAGAAAACAGAATAAGTGGCTTAAAATCCCTGATAACCTGCAAAGATATTTGTATGTCAGATTAAGCTGATTGAGAATTTTTTTTAAAGAATATTTTATGAGGTGAGAGTAGGGCTGTGTAATATGGTGGTGTTACTTGCCTTCAGAATGTGTTTTGTTTGCTTTTGGAATGTGTTCAGATGTTTGAATGAACATGTTGGATTTGTAAGTGTAAAAGTACAATTTTTTATAGTGGTTGTAAGTTTACTGAATTTTATATTTATTAGTAGCTTTAAATGCTTACATGCTAAAAAGAGTTTCAAAATGTGATAATCGGCTTTACTATTTTTTCTGCTATATTACTTGTTTCATTATTTTTTTCTTGATTCTCGTGTTTCATTTGGATAACATGAACTTGAACTGCCAAGTGTTCACGGTCTCAAGTAAGAAAGGCTTTAGTTAGTCATCACCTGATTAAGGCTTAATCACATTGCACTGTAAAACCATGAAAATGTACCAAACAAATGCCTTTAACTAGAGAAATAATGGAATTACTGTTGTAATTCACTTTGCACTGGTCTAGACTTTATTCACTTACTTAAGTAAATATTTTTTGCATTTTCCTATTTGAAAAATAAGAGTGGTTTACTAGTATTTTTAAAAATCTTTGCAGTTAGCAGATAGAAACACCAATATTTTTGTTGTTGGCTTACTTTGACACTTTATTTGCAAGCTTTTGATATTTGGATATTTTTATGTTACATATGTGATTTTTATGTGGTTTGTAATATCTATCAGTTTGACAGGGATGAGACATCTTTGCCTGCACTTCTATCCAAGCATATTTTTTTTTTTCAAAGCCAAACTATCAAACATTTTCAAAAAGAATACTGGACAGTCTATTTACCTTGTTTATCATCAGTTCTGCTCTGTTGTAAATGCTGTTAATAAATACCAATGCTAGTTTCTAGCAGTTACCTCTGGTGCTATTGGGGAAGAACAGTTAATACCAGAAGCACTGAAACTACTTTATTAGTGCTTGCTGAAATTTGCTGCTTCTTTTTCATGTGATGTGAAGCAGTTGCAAGTCATACACAGTTCAGAACTGGGAACTTTTAACATTTCTGAGATGTTATATTTTATAAGACTCTAATCTTTTCAGAGGAGTCTTTCATTTGATGTGCCATTTTTTAGAATGCATTAAACTATTTTTACAGAATTAGATTCTTTGGAAAGTACTACTTTGAAGAGTATTCTTTAGCTAAAGGAGGTTGGTTAATCTTTGCACAGGGACACCAAGGAGAATGTGGAGGCAAGTGTGATTTGAAAAGGCAAAGTTCTAATTCCAGGTACATATCTCAATTCAGAAGAACTGTCACCAGTACTGTACTTTAAAAAAAAAGCATCCAAGAAATTTCTTGTGTCCCCGTTGAGCCACAATTTCTTGGTCGTGACCAAATCCATTGAGTTCAGTTTGGAATTCAACTGTATAGCAAATGTGTGCTACCTTGAAAACTAAGCTGAGTATTTACTTCATTACAGAAGAATAACAAAAATAAACCTCCAGCTCTTTGAACAAAGTAGTAACTGTGTTCCTGCCGTTTTATACGCAAACTCTGTGTCCAGTTTTATATAAGTGCTTGGAGTCACACTTGCAGGGTGTCTCAGGGTTTTGTAGCTTGGATAAGCCTGAAGCTGTCAACTTTCTACTTAATGATCAACTTGTTTATTCAGCAACACCAGCAAAAATTGTATGTTTACTGTTTTTAAAATTTTGGGGTGTTTTTTTAATCTAATTGGATTGTGGTATGGAATTATGTTGCACAACTGTGAAATACTGACTGATGAATGGCTACTCTTATCCCAAATAAATGTGAAAATACACATTGACTAGTTCTTTAACAAGTTTACAGTTTGAATGAAAATATATGGCTTTGTATTCACTCTGGACTTAAAAACTACAGTATTAAAAAAATAAAAGTTTTTTTTTTTTTCTTCTTGACTAAACATCTCAAAACAAATACAAAGCATATTAAAGTGTGTATTGTTAGGAGATAAAACATACACTGTGCTGAAAGCAATCCTGTTGTAAGCACCACGAAAACAAACCTCACAGGCTTCTTCAGGATGGCTGTTCAAAAGAACTCCACATTGAGTAGCTAGCTATATGCAAGTATTCTGTGAACTACTAAGTTTTATTATTTATTTACTTACTCAATACCCCCCCCCAAAAATTAAAAATGCCAGTTGCATATGTTTTAACATGAGTTCCACAGGAGGCTTTAATACAGCGTGTCCAGGATGCCTTAAATAAACACTTAACTGTTTTCTAGCTTTCATGGTGGTAGTTCTTTATCTCATCTGTGAGACTGGTAAGAAATCAGTGTAAATGTTCTGTTTTGGGTAAAGCATGTCAGATTTAGCAGAGCTGCATATGTGAACTAGTTGACTGTATCTAATTTTAGCATTAGCCTGGTAAAAATTGAAACGGCTCATGTAAATGCAAGCTTGAAAGAGTTCTGGGGTTGGAAAGGCCTACACCTGATTAATCCAAAGGCTGTTTTTGATCTTCATTTCTCTTAAATGTGCCCAGTTTCTGTAAGAAGAAACACCCAAAGATCTAGTTCATGAACAGAACCAAAGTTTCTTTAAATTATAAACATGTGCTTCTTTCCTCTTCTGTATTTTTTCCATTTCATTTTAGTGGAAAGAGGTGCAGACAGGAGGACCTCATACAGCCGGTGCCTTCATTCTCACCTTAATTCTTCAGTGTACTTTTAGGCAAAGTACAGTTGCTGAAGAATTACAATTCTTCTTACAAACTTCTATTTTCTGTAAAGAATCTGCACAACATAAGGGCCGTGCTACATCTCAACATCTTCCAACAACCTAGACAGTGAATGCAAGCTTTACGCAAGGAACAATCTTTATTTATAAGGTGAATCTTCATTTATAAGGACTAAGCAGTCTTATAAAGCACATCAATTGAGAAGCAGCATTTGACATTGAGATGACAATCAAAAATGTTATGTAAATAGTGCTTCAAGTTTGTTGTGATAAAACTGCCCCAGTAAGCAGTCAAAAGCCTTTTGTGAAATGTATGAAATTGCCCATCAAGGAACAGGTAACATTTGTTAATACTTTTGGAGAATATTGTAATATTCTCAGGCAAGAACAGCCTATTGCACTCTGGTCTGCAAATGGGTTTTATCTTCAAGCAACAAGTAGCGTATGATGATGAAAATACTATACCAAAGAAAAAAGTGCTTCAGCCAAGTCTAAAAGGCTAATATATGCTTATGCCCAACAACAACTGGAGAAGAACAAATTAGTTTAATAATGTTTCTTTGAGTTGGAGCATGCTGTCAAGGTGGTTAAGACAGCCTTGTCTGGAAACTGATAGTGCCAGTGGCCTGTAGTTCTTGTGAATGAACTGTAAAGGCTTGAAGCATGCATCTACCATGAATATTATGTCCTCTATATACTCTGGGTATTACTCAGTGGAATTTTAGTATGCCTTTAAGGCACCTAAAAAGAAAGTTGTACTAAGCAAGCTGAAGATGTGAATTTTTATGGTTCCTGTATAGTCATGGCAGAATATCAGAAAAATCCAAGGTGGAAAAATGAGTTTTGTATTGAATGGAGCACAGTCTCACAGCAACTCCCCTTTTACAGGTGGGACAAGTTCAAGCCTTGTTTGCATTAGAATTTGCTATCTTACCAATCACCCGTCATGCACCAAAACTTGGTTCTGGCTCTCCCATAGTAAGCTGTTGTTGTGCAAAGTATTGCTTTTTTCTTGATGTTTGCATTCTGGCTTATAAAAGGCTAGAGAGAGGCTTAGAGCTTTACTTGATATTTCAAAGTTGAGTGAAAGAAAAGTATGAAGCCTCGTAAAGATTCCCATCTTTCAGAACAGCTGCTCTTGTATTAGTTGAAACATGTTCTTTGGCTTCAATCCAATTATCCCATATATTTTTAGGTCCCTTTAATTCAGTATAGCAGCTGAAAATGAAGCGAGGTAACTCCACATGATATGTTTAGCTCATAGCAGACCTCAGCAATGGTGAGTTTAGTCTTCAGAGCCTGGTAATTTAGACTTCGTGTTTCCTAAGATTTGCATTCCAGTAATTAGGGTATCCTCTCCTGTAGCTAGTATGCATATGCTTTATCCTTATACTTCACCTTCTGGATTAAAACGTTCAGGATCATTTGGATTCATCTGGATCCGTCTCTTCCAAATGTAATTGAGATGTCTTGTAGCTGGCTTTGGTTTAGAGCAGTCTTGCCAAACGAATAATTCCTTGGAAATCAAATATATCGGTCACTTTTTCATTCCCTAATCTTCACCTAAAGCTTGTACTTATTTCAGGCTGAATCTTGACGTGAGTAAGTTTGGCATGAAGCAGATCAGAAGTGAGTTTAGAAGAAGCTGAAGGACAAAGGCTCTTTAAAAAATGAGACATGTCAATGCTAAAATATTTTCTTAAGTAAGATGCAGAGGCCAAATGCTAAAGAGTTTACCAACTGGCAATAAAATAATTTAAATGTTAAAAGCCCACACTTATGAAAAGAAAAGCATGGAAATTTCAGAAAAGAAAACTGTGCGTTGCTGTTGAGAGAAATTGCTATATATCAACAAAGAAAAGTTTCCAAATTGTGTGTTGCTATATATGTGTTTTTGTCCTCAAATGCAAACTGAACAGAGCACAAGGCTAATCAGCTTCAGAGAAAACTGAAGCAAGCTGAAAGCACACAAGGAGTCAAGACTAAAAAAGAATAACTCCTGGAAATGCTATGCAGCATGCTATTACTACAGCACAAAGAGAAAACCCAGGCTGCTGCCAGAAATGAACCAGCAATACGGTTCTTAACACTAGTACAACTTTGCTGCTGCTGACCTAAGAGGAGATGCTTCATTTATGAGCCTGTAGCTGGTCTGTATGGATATCTATGAAATTAGAGCATCAATGCTGTAAGGAAAAGCAGTGATTAAGAAGGTCAAGCTGGGTAAGCCCCCCGGGGATATGTTTGCATCAGGAACTACAAGAACACTATCAAGTATTTGATGTTACTAATGAGATGTGCTGCTATCTTTAAACAGCGCTGATTTATTTATTTATTTATTTTACCCTGTGGTGTAGGGAACCTGGCTGAAATGATGTAGAGGAGAGTGGAATTATGTTTGAGTAGTTCATTAACATCAGACAGACAGAGCGCATTGAACAAGATGCTCTCAGTAAAAAGTGTCCTTGCTTCTTGGTATGCAGTCAAGTAGTCATGCCAGGCAGTACAGAATTTAACCGCTCCTCGCGTGGGCAATATGGAGGTTCTTCAGGGGAATCACACTGGTGAGGCTAATTGTTTGTTTGTTTGTTTATTTATTTTTATGGTGAAAGGAAAGAGTAAGAAAATTTATGAAAACTATGGAATGTCCTTTGCACAGAGAGTGATGCGTAAAGCTGTTGGAGAAGAGAGAGAAGAACATGGGCTATCATAAAAGTCTGTAAGACAGTAACTGAAACAGATGCACATGGAAGGATTTTCTCATAATACAGCACTGAGACAAAGGTAAGTAAGAGTGGTAGGCAATGGACTTGGAGCAAACACAAAAGCTACTACTTTTTATTTTTTTATTATTATTATTATTATTTTTTTTTTCCCACAATCTATGATTAAGCTGTTGGTCGCATGGCCAGAGGTATTTGTGCATTCCTGAAATGGAGATCAATTCAATATCAGTTCTGACTCAGGTAGGACTTGTTGTGTATTGTCAGGGAGAGCATTATGGGTAAATTATACAGTACCTGCCTGACCTATTCTCAGATATTTCTCTTGGCATCTGCTCTTGGCAGCCCCTATTAGCCAGGGAAGGGTGCTGACAATTTCCTGCTAGCAAAAATTATGCAGTTGAGGTTCCTCCATTTGGGAAATTACAGGGATCTGGATGTGCTGATCTGGAGCATAAAGGCTTAGCCTCACCCAAGAAAACCCACCTTACATGGTACCTACCTACCTACCCTTCCAGGTAAACAAAAGTCTACTGGGCTAGAGAGACCTTTGGGCGGATCCTGTATTGTAGTAGTAATGTTTATGCTTGCTTTTGAAAAGCGGGCCCTTGCCATGTTATTGTTTCCTCTCTTGTAAAATAAAAGTCATTCTTTTACCCCTGTAGAGTCAGTCTGTTATTCGTAGAATGCTTTGAGGAGCCAAGATGAAAGCATATTCTAGATGCAAGAATTATTACTTTTAGTGTTGGACATCGTTGTTCTGTTGAGGCTTTTATTTTATTTCCAGCAGAAAATGGGTTTGACAGAAAGGAAATTTCTTTTTGCAAGAAAGCTATACTGGTGGAAATTGTTTTTAACTCTGGATAGCATAGAAAGCCAATGAATATTTGTCTTGTAAAAACTGGATTTTGTTTTAGGAAAACTGATTTTTCCCTTTGTTTAAATTAAATATATTACCATTTTTTTTTTTAATGGAAAATTGATTTCTTTAATTGATTTTTTTTTTTTTTTAATGGAAAAATGTTCATTAAAGGACAGTGGTAAAAACAATAACCAAAATGACAATTTTCAGGGGGGTAGAAAGTAATTTCGTCAAATGCATTCTATCCATTTGCTTAGGTAATAGGAGAAAATTTTCTTTGAGGCTGTCATTTCTTGAAAAAGCACACTTTCAGAATAACTGAAACTTTCAGCAAATATCTGCTCTGTGCATAATATGCATCTTTTTTTTTTTTTTTTTTTTTTTTTTTTTCCCCAGCTCAAATATGTTCTTGAAAGAATCATCAAATTTCAACTAGAAATTTGCTGTAATACTGTATTTTCAAACATTGGGTAGTGGGAAGAAAGCTTGTCATCTGTTCAGGATGTGGTCACTTCGTAATATTTAATTGCCTTTATTGCACAGGTTGCAGATAGTTTGGTCATAATAGATGTTTTGTTATTTCCTGACGTAAGATACATTTAAATGTGCATTATTCTCATGTTGAAAGGCTCAAAAAACTTTAGGCAGAAAAAAAAAAAAAATGGTTCAGTCTTATTTACAGTAGTCCCATCCATTTTCCCATAAAATGTTAAACTGATATTAAGAGTACCTGTTTAATCACAGTGTTATAAACAGAAAGAGGGTATTGATTTATTTTTTTTTTTAATCTTGTACAAACTCACACAATTTTACTTCTCATTTTACAAGAACAGAGCATCTTCAGCAAGTGGGAAGAGCTTTTCCTCACCTGCCTTTTGCTTGATGGCATGGAAACATAAACACTGCTGGAAGACAAAGCAAAGTGGAAGTAGTACATGGATGGTGTTCTAAGCTTCTGCCTCAGTAACAAAGCTTCAGTATCCAGAAGAAATGTATATAGTGAAGGAAGGGGAGTCCTCTTATTCGTCAGGCCATGGTGTCCCTCTCAAGGGTGTTACCTGACAGGACAGAGGGTTGTGTGATCTGCATGACTCTAAAACCTGGGAGCTCTCTTCCAAAGGAGTCAGAGCTGGGAGCCCTTCTGCCATCTTTAGCATTAGCTAAACGTGAAGGTTGGCCTTGATGTGAGCGGTGGAAAGCAGTGGGTCACCCTCCATGGCCTTTGTGTATCTAATTAGAGTACCTGACCCCTTGTTACACTGTTCAGTGATTCTAAACTACAGTAATGCTACAGACCTCTCCTTTACTTATGCTGTTTTGCCTCATATTGCTACAATTGGTTTGTGGGAGTGCAGAAGTTTTGCTGCTTAGTGTGCTCTTTTTCACACAAAAGCGTGCTCTTTCATACAGCCAATAAATGCAGCATGAAATGGATGGATCAGGTGACTCCAGTGTAACCCGTGAAATAGCCTGAATACTGTTGTTGAATTGTCTGGAGAGCTTGACATGAGCAGTTTTGCTCTTACAGCCAAAGGTCTTTGCCAAAGGAATTAGATAAGCCATGAAAAATGTTGGGTCAGAATCTCCTATGGTGTGCCTATCACCAACTGCGATGGCATTCCTGTAGCAAAATAAATAAATACATTAAATAAAATAGAATAAAATAAAAAAGTCCCCAATAAAATAAAAAGTGCCCCAAAAAACATTTAATATGTGTTACAACTAGTAAGATTAACAAAATGCAGATTCTGTTTCCAGCCCTGTGTGATTAGGCATTGGCAGCGAAGTGAAGGCTCTAGATACATCTATGCTCATTTATAGATTTAGCCTGAAAACACTTACCAGAGGATGCTTGGAAAGATGCTGAAAGCATTTATTTTATTCCCCTTGGGAGTGAATTTTTTTGGCCTGGAGATTCTGCACGGAACATACTTAGTGAGGGACTGGGCACCCTTGGCTTGCCATCAGGTGAGATGGGTGCTGGATTCTGGGTTTGCATGTGCCTCTGTTTTTAGACCTAGTCTAGGAAAGGGAAAGAGGAAGGACAGTTCTTTGGAGCCTTTACATCCTCTTCTGTACATGTGTGTTTGGGCACATTTTAATGCCTTTATTTCCTCAGCCATGAAATCATCTCTGAGTGGTTGCATTCTGTCTTGTAAGCGCTCTATTTAGGGCTTTTCCAACATGTATTTACAAGCCCATATGGGTATGCTGAGGATCCAGCTGGAGAATAGGCTTTGCTGTGGCAATTTCTGGCTCCACTTTATTGTGAACATCTTGTTTCTCATAGGGATTTGGAGAGGGAAAGAGCACAGTGGGAAATGACATCCACAGTTCCCAGTGGAGGTGACTGAAGCTGAATGTCTAAGTGTCCTTTAAGTCTTCCTCTTCCTATGGAACAAGCCTTCTTAAATTTTTCTCTGCTGGTAATTAAGCCATGACACTTCCATCAACACATACATGCTGCTCTCACTTTATGCTGCCTCTCTGTTCTCGCTATCATCACCTAACAGAGCCTTTAACCAAAAATAGATTAAATTAACCTGTTCTGTTTTGTATTAGTGGCTTGCTTAGTTAAATGTGTTTCAACTGATGAACTGTATCTTGTTAAGCCATGGCAACTCTTTGTTCATACTCTGACTGGTAGATTTTTAATTACCTGCTAAGTGAAACTCTTTTTCCACCTTTCCTTATTTTCCTTGATCCCCTTTGACATTCACAATACAAGGTAACAATATGGCAATTATTTTTAAAAATAATGAAATGACTTTCCTGGTGAGACAGTCAGTCTCTAGCAACATAGAGCATATGTAAAGAATAGTGGCATCCTGCAAAGTATGGGAGAAAGGTTCAAAAAGAAAGTGAAAATAAAGTCACGAGCCTGTAAACATGTAACGTGCTTGATTTAAGAAGGGAGGAGTCATCCTGCTGTCAACTGAGACAGACGTGAACCCGAAGATCAGTGTGTAGAGCACAATAGGGGTGTATAAATTTTGTGTTTCATAGCTAAGATACTAATAAAAGAAACCAAATAAGTTGATTACCCAGACAGTAAAACATGGTGTTACGCTAGCATAGATACTGTTCTATGTCTTTATTTAGGACAGCACAGACCAGAATGTGGAAAGTGTTATCCATGGAGCGATAGTTCAGCTGCACTGACCAAACACTTGCCTTCCAGTGCTCAGCCTCCACACCAAGCAGTCCCTCCCCTCAGAAGCTCAAGTTATGGTTGTCACACTACTGATGCTGCTGAGAAGCGTGAGAGGTGGTGCAAATGCCCTTTGAACTGTATAGGAGAGAGCCTGAAGTGCACCATTAAACTGCTCTCTTCATTTGGGGAGGTAATTTCCCTTTTTATCTTTGTAGTTACAGTATTTCCAGTCCGCACCCCCATAGGAGAGGAAGAAACTGCAACTTGTTTCACTGGTTGAGCAGAGCATTTTGCCTTGCAAGCTCTGCATCACCATGCTCTCTGTGCATACAGCCTTGATTATGTTTTTTAACTTTTATATTTGAAAATAAATTGGGGAAAAAATAGCTGGATTGTTTCCAGACTCTCATTTTTTCTGCCTTGTTACTGTGTTTCCTGCCACCATCTGGGCTTTTTCCAGAGTGTATCTGAAAATACATGTATTAATGCTGGGATTTTCAACCTTCTCTGGAAAATGGGCAGTAGTATCAATAAAGCAATGTACTCTGGGCAACACTAAGGCATTCCTGTCAGCCTGAAAGCAGGAGCAGAGAGCTCAGTTTGGATTTTTAACTTCTACAGCCCGAAGCAGTCGTCGAGGATCTTGCAGACAAGTAGCTATGCATGGAGAAAAGGAACCCTCGTGCGAAACAGCGAGAGGTATTCAATATTTAGTGCAGGGAGTCTGATGCATTGAACTAGGCTTTGCCCTAATACTTCTCATATGGAGCAGTTAGGCTGCTGAGGCACGCTCATTAAAATTTACATATGTCACATCCTGGAATTGTAACAGCGCTTGTAACTGTTCAGTTTTCCTTTCTGTCTTGCAACACATGCTTTCAGACTGTGCTTCTGCACAGCCTGAGAGACATCTGCTGGTGGAAGGTATTGTAGCATTGTAGCATTTTCCACGAATACAGAATTTGAAACACAGGCAGTCTGGACAGTAATGACAGAGATGGCAGTAATATCACACATGTCAAGTAATTCAGTGAGTAAAAGGTTAAGAGAAGACTGGTAAATGCAGAGATTGTTAACTAGTCAATCTTAACCAGCTTTCTAATTCTGTAAATGCACTTTTTTCATACACAACTGCTGCCCTGGCTTGAAAGCAGATGGATGCATGCAGTCTACAGCATGTTTAGGCTCACGCTTATGCAATTAAAAGCTACTTCTTGACCAAACTGAAAGGTCCAGAGCATCTATCAAAAATCATAGGATTTATTGCTTCTTTTGGTAGAACTACAGACTGATTTTTATTTCTTTTCCAAAGGGCAGAAAACAACAACAAGAAGAGTATTTCCTTTAAAGGAGCTGTGTTATTTCATATGGGCTGATGACCTAGTGCAAAAGCTGTCATACTTCTTTTCTTTTCCAAAACTAGGAAAATTAGATGACCAAACAGTCTGGTAGTCATGGCTGGAAAAAAAAAATAGCCTTGAGTTTTGCCTACTGCATTTAAGTTGCTTGTTACATCAGTACAAAACACGCAAGGTGAAAGTCATCAACAGTAATGTAGGCTTAGTGGCTGATTTGCATGTCTGTTTAACTGTTACTTCCAAAGAAGAGGTTTGCATTAGAATTGAGAGTGGCATGTAATTGAAATTGCATGTAAATTGCATGTAATCTAAATTGCTTACATATTATAATTCATCTCCCACATAGCATTTTTCATAGCTAAATATGGTCAACCTGTCTCCAACTGCTTGCAAAAAACGCTGTCTCCAATGCTTGCAAAAGCTCTGTTTCTTTCACTGAGATTTGATGGAGGCTAGAAAGCTGCACGATGATCAGAACCTGCTGAACAACAGCCAGGGATCAGAGATGGTTCTTGAGGACAAGTGCCAGCCAGGTCTTTGGAATAAACCCCACAAGCACATTTTCAAAGCAAGTCTCCTCCTGACTATGGGTGGGTATTGGGATGTCAAAATGGCCTTGTGAAAACCTCTCTCTGGTAGTCCTGGTGTATCCCTGAAGCTGGCAATATACAAGTAACAGTCACCTTCTCTGTGCCTTCCTGTGTGCATATAAAATTTGCCATGGTTAGAGTCTGTCTTTTGGGAAGTTCCAGAGGTAATTGTCTAGAGTTGACTTACAGGGCTTCTGTCAAAAGGAATTAGCATTTCAGCAACTCCTTGGCCAATTCCATGACAGTACTAAAATAGCTGACTGCCTTACACATCAGCTGGCCTTACTTAGGAGGAACAACTCAAAGGTTTTTAGAAACAAAATAGTTATCATTCTTCCATTGCTTCCTGCCAGAAAGTTCTTCTGGCCCAAGAGGTTTCAAGGGAATGAGCGTCTTTATTTTTCTCTCCATCTGTCTCTATTTATAGCTTATGAGTATTGGAAAATATGTGACAAGGAACTGGGAGAGGAATGGATTTTTAGACTTCAAGCTCAAATATTTTCTAGGGAAGCCTGAGCTGTTCTTGATGAAAAGGATAGCCTGACAGCAAAGCCTCGAGAGGGAGGCTTGTGCTGTGCTCAAGGTACGCATCTGAAAAAGGGAAAGTGATTACTTTCAGGAATAAATCTTCGGTGGAAGCAGAGGGTTCCCCATCACTTTAAGTGTTCATCTGGACTCCAGAAGCCTCCCTTGAAACTCCCTTTTAGATATAATGAAATTCAGCAGCCTTTGTTTGCGGCCAGATTGAGTGCTCCTTCTCCTGTTGATTAGCACTGTTCATGCCAGTAGTTGCAGCGTGAGAAAATATTACTCAGCATCAGTAAGAAACACTCGTTTTAAATAAATACAGTTAAACTGTGTTCCATCATTTCCTTCATTTTCCCATGATCATTTTGTGCACTGATGGCTGCATTTGGTTAGTAAGACGGCTGGATCCTCACACGGAGCAGGCTGGCAAAATTCACCCAAATTCCTTGAAGTCAAGGCAATCTTTTTCTAAGGTTATTAATTTGCAGATATCTAGCACTTGTCCTTCAAACTTTGAACCTTATCACGGTGAAGTCAGCAGCAGTGTCTTCACTGACTTCAGCAGAAGCAGACCTTGTGTCATTGCTGCTCAACTACAAGCCTTTGGATCTTTTTACCCTCTATGGGAAGCAGGGATGCGTCAGATGTGATTATTCCTTTGCTGGTTATTCAGGTTTTCTCTCATTTCCTTTTGCTTTGCTATTGCAGATGATATTTCACCTTCACTGTTTTATATTCCACCAGAATGTAATTTGAAATGCATTGGTCTTATTTACAATTTTTAACACTACTCATTCCTCCTTCTCCTCATATTTTTCGTTTCCACAGTCTGGGCCTTTACATAAAACCATCTGTCTTGAAAGTGTGGTTGTACTTCACCTGGGAGCTCATTGGAGGCAATGTCCACTCGCAACATTTCAGAGTAGCTCCAAAGTTGCTCAGACTTTTGCTTTGAAACCATCCTGCCTCTCTGAAAGGAAAAAAAAAAAAAGAAAAAAAAAGAAAAAAAAAAGAGTAAACCAAGGTAAACAAACTTAAAATATGTCGCTATCACACAGCACATTTATAATTAAGCTGACAGGGCTGGCTGATACCAGAGAAGGTGGAGAACAGTGAAATTAACTTTCTACTGCTGTCATGTCACTTTGATTTGCATGTGTTCGGGAATGCATGCTGTAGGTACTGGTGATGCTTCCTTGTTAACATTAATTAGAGAAGGCTTTGGTTCTGTGTCATTCTGTTTGTAATAGTATCCTGCAAAAGTCGAGTGTGTATGTGTAATGTATCATACATGTGTATGCAAAGAGTATTTGACTTAAAAATCAAAAAGTGATACCCTGTATTCTTTTCAGTAGTTACAATAGAGGACCAAAGGCTGTTTTCAGCTGAGATCAGCTGGGTAGATGGTGTCAGTGACAGATGAATTTGGCCTAATGCCTGTATATTGTGATACTTGATATTTTTGGCAAACTACATAAACAAATATTGCGGTATTGTTCTTGGCAAACAACATGAATACCACTCTTGCTTTATTCTCTTTGTCTCCACAAACACTTTATGGCAAGTATTCATCACCAAATAAAATACGAGACCATATATACTGCAAAACCCATTAGGTCATGTATTTTGGCACTTTGTTAGGCTGCAAGGTCTGCCACAAACTTGGCTGAGCTGTGCACAACACTGACGGTATTTCCCATGCAATGTAAACGAGCTGCCCTTTTCCCTTTGCACACGTAGGTCTGTATGTGACTTGGTGGGTGGTGGTACTGTGCAAGTACCTAGGACCTGTGTGTGAAATTTACATGCTTTAAATACACCTTTGTTATGACTTTTTAAAGAGCATTTACACCACTGTTGCATTTGTACGCTTTTTTTTTTTTTTTCCCCGCACTGCCTTCCCTCACCAGCTGATGCTTTCTGTTTATCCCAGCAGACCCCCAACACCCAAGTATCTCCAGAACCTAAGGGCTGCTGCTGTTTGAGTTATGCTAGAAGTTAACGGTAACAACACAACGCTTCTTCTACCAACCCTCTCTCCTCCTGCCCCATTGCTAATAATGGCTCCAATTAGCTTAAAGTACCATCAATGCCACGAGTGCAGTCTCTTCTTGGAAGATCTCCCTGGGAAGTCTGAGGCTTTGGCTTCTCCATCAATATTTTATTCTG
>NC_048926.1:51994698-51996328 GCF_011077185.1 Oxyura jamaicensis | reverse complement strand
TTTTTTTTTTTTTTTTTTTTTTTTTTTTTTTTTTTTTTTTTTTTTTGGTGCATACTGAAGCTCCCTTTCAAGCAATGCCTTGGGGATATGAGTAGGAAGTTGACTGCAAGTCTTGTTTGATCCTGAAACTCCCACTGACTGATTGATAAATAGGAGGCAGTCACCTTAATATCTCTGTGGATGTGACACTTGATTCTCAGAAATTACCATGTACTAGAATTTCAGACGGGCTACTTGCACAGCGTGTCTCAGCCTTCACCTTCTAAGTATCCAGCTTAAGAAACCCCTAATGACCTGCGTGATTATTATAGCATATAATGTGTACTTGGTTGTTTTTCAGTGTTTCTCACCAATAATTAGATGCCCAATTTACCTGAATCAGTGGAAGGACTCCATCTAGCAGCATGCACCCTGCATCAGTGGTGAAGCCCGTGAGTGACTCCAGGCAACCTGATGGCCAGATCAATTCTGCAGCAGGTAACGCAGCCCTGTGTGTATGCGCTGACAGACCAAAAAAACGTTCAGAGGAATAAAACAGTCACTGCCAGAAGTGCTTTGCTGTGGGCAGCATAAGATGCATTTACCTGCAATAATAAGGGCTCTGTTTGAGAAGCGAGGGTGACTTTTCCAGCCCTCGTGTGGATGCCACGAGTTCAAAAGGTACACATCGGTGCGTACCTGCTGCAGTACTTCTAGGTACTTGTAACATTGCTTTGGAGCAGCAGCAAGCCTCTGACAAACTCTTGTTGTTTCAGTGGGTGCTGGCTGTACTTGGCTACACGTTTTCACCAGAAATCTCGGAGGACGCAGAAGATGGAGTAGGGAAGTGGAGCATCTTGCCCATGCTCCTGCCATCCCCAGGTAACCACCTGGAACTGAGCAGCGAGGGAACCCATCTGTTCTGCCGTGCCTGGAGGGGCGTCAGGTACAGGTGGGCTCTCAGCGCCTTCGGTGCAGGTGGCAACGTGACAGAATTGTTTACACGAGCGTTTCTGCACCGGGATGTATTACGACGTGGCACCGAGTTAAAAAAATTAGAATAAAATAAACCATGTGTTAAAGATCTCAGAAGACGGGTACCTTCAGAAGTTGTTTCCCCTGTATCTGGTGATGTTAAGGCTGTGCTTTAACATGGCAGTCGATTGTCAGCAGATGCGAGTGCTGTCCTGCTTTAAAACAAGCAGGATGGGGGAGCGCTCAGTTTGCTATTTCTCCAGTGGTACTGGATTACAGTGAAAAAATTAGGTTTGTTTAACCCCCCTGTAACAATTGGCAATGGTGTTGGTGGGAAATAACCTACTTGGCTGGAGCTCCCGACGCTGCTCTCTTGTCTACTTTGGCTTAGTTTTGCAGAATTATTTTGGATGAATTTTGCTCGCTCTCCCCCTCAAATAGAAGTCATTTTGGGTGGCAGATGACCGGCCACAGACAGTACAGATGACCTCAGGGCTTGTATTTGTTCTGAAGCTCAGAGCTGCTGCTCCTGGGAGGCAAACAAAGACCGAAAAGTACACCCAAGGCCGGCCCAACCGAGGGGCCTGGAGCACAACCGCTCCGCATCTCGGCCTCCCCGTCTCTCTGGGAGGGCCGCGCCGGCCGAGCGGGGGGGAACCGAGGTGGCCGCAACCTC
>NC_048926.1:51961090-51994298 GCF_011077185.1 Oxyura jamaicensis | reverse complement strand
GGTGTCGGTCCCGGTGCCGGTCCCCTCCCGAGGGCGGCTCCGTGCCGGCACCGCCCGGAGCCCCCTGCCCCCGCCCGGAGCCCCCTGCCGACAGCGAGGCGCTCCGGGCCCCCGGACACGTGCGGCGGGAGGACAACCTGAGCTTTGTTCTCCGCCGTGCATTGTTTCCAGCTTGGTTTTCTTTATTTTATTTTATTTTTGGCATTTCCTTACACTTCGGTTTCTCCCCGCGGGACTGCGGGCGCTGGTTCTTTAGGCGTGCTCCTGCTCGGTGTGCGGGGCTGTGTTTTAACGCAGCGCTTTCTGAAAGCCTCCCGTGTCAGTGACCCGTGCCACGGTGGCCCACTCGCTCACCAGTGAACAGAAGCATACTTACAAATTGGGGAAAAAAAAAAAAAAAAAAAAAAGTTATTCATACGAACACAATTCTCCTTTCCCTGTACATCAGCACGTGCACGTATGCGCTGCGTGTCCTGGAGAAGGTTTCTGCAGGGCTTCACAAAGCTCTTTGCCTCCTAACAAATGTTCAAGTGAATGGCTAGCTTTGACCTACTGAGATTTCTCCTCCGCTCTCAATAGACGAGCCCAAACAGCAGGCAGCCAATGGTCTTTATGCCTCTTTTGTTTGGGGCTGTAGCATTTTTATATGTATGAATTAGCAACGTGCGTGGGCTTCGGTTTTGCCAAATGAAGTTACATTGGCAATGCCACCTGTCACTCACAGGGTAACCTTTTTCCCAGGCATTGTCTAAGAAATGCATACAGGATGGCTGTGCCTGCAAGTCAGCCAGGTTTTGTTGTGTGTTAGCGACACACATGACAGAGATAGCCATTCTCCCAAAGTGCTGATTTTGTAAATAGCTGAGGTCCCACACTGAAGACTTACTGAAGAAGATGCTCACTGCTAAGTGCATGGCAGTCTTTGCTTATTTTTGATGGCAAATTATTAATATAATATAGGCAAATACATCATTTCAGCAGCTCCTTGTTTTTTTGCCATTCTCCCTGGTCTTGTCCTTGTAAATTCAATTTCACAGGCACAATCTGTAACGCAGCAGGTGCCAAGTGTAGCCTTCTTGTTTCATAGGATCCAACTAACTGTCTATGTAGGATTCATTTAAAAGAGTAGCACAGGCAGCAATGAAAAAAAAAAAAAAAAAAGCACCCTGTTTCTGTTATACAAAAAAAAAAAAAAGAAAGAAAAAAGAAAAAGAAAAAAAAGAAAAAGATGCCTCTCAATTGGTGTGCCTTTGTTTCTTTTCTCAGGGTTGTTAAAGACCACCTACCACCATGCTTCTGTGCACGTTGGTTCTAAAATCTTTACAAACTCAATGGAGAAAATAATTGTGTGACCAGTGAATGTGGCCTTGCTTCTGCACGTGAAGTTTTACAGGCCAGGCCCAGATACTTGATGGTGCTGAAATCAAAGGAGCTTAGACACACCTTGGAGGGCCTGGACTTCAGTTCCTTGTTGTGAAGTTTGTTATTAAGACTCTAGAGCTTTGGCTATTAATTACCGTTTTGGAGCTTCTCAGTGATTTATGTCAAATGGATCGACCCATGCGCATGTCCTAGTCCTGCTGTAGGGAAAGGAGCTAGCTAATGCATCGCCTCCAGATTTTCTCTTAATTTTTAGAGCAGATGCAAGCTCGTCATTCTATCCTGAATTATCTCATGGTGTTTTCCCTGGGGAAAGCCTTTGTGTAGATGCACATCCATGATATGTCTGCATGACAGAAACTACCCCCACAGAAAATCGACTCTAATTGACACTGCAGCAGCGATCAAGAAGGGCTGGGTGATTGGTGGGGCTGAACCACGTTTTGCCAGTGGGACAGCTGTGCAGCTGGAGTTCACATCTGCAGAGCTCAGATGCAGAGATGTGCACATGAAATCAGCAGAAGGAGGGGTGAGCACAGCTGAGGGTGCCGACACAATTAAGGCAGAAGAGAAGTGCACGTCCAAAGAGAGAGCTGTGCATCCCACCAGCACCCTGCACTCAGGGGAACAGCAGGTAGGAGGAGGACCTGCTCTGAGCAGGGACTTTGTGCTGTGGTGGGAACCAACAGAGGACACAGGGACTGCTTCGAGTTTGGAGACAAAACTTTGGGTTTCAGTGTATCTGGCTGCCCTGATTTGGGTCCCAGAGCCAGACCTCTGGGCTGCAGTGTGTGGTGACGCATGGGCACTATAAGGAAGCTGCGTGCTGTGTGAGGAACACCCAGAAGGCAGCCAGTTGGAAACTTGTAAATGCAAGAGGCTGCTGCAGTCCCTCATCTCTGGAGTGCTGGTGATGGACTCAGGGCTTTGGAGAGGCACCTCCACGTTCCTCTCCCAGGAAGAAATGCTTGTGGTTATTTTGAAGTGATCAAGCAGAAACCACCCTTTGGAAGTGAGCACAGCAGCAGGACAGGGAAGATGCTGTGCCACAGCTCGGAGCCTTTTATTCAGTGGGGCAATGGCTGGTGCACTCACCTTGGAGATGGACATAGGGAATGCAAAAGGCCCTCCTGCCCTGGCAGCTAGGATATGTGCCAGCCCTGCGTGTGGGTGGATGTGCTAATAGAAGTCACTGGCTGGGTTCGCCCACTTTTTAACTGAATAATAGCATGTGAGATAGAGGAGACGCAGTGGGACATCCCAAAAAACAGGTTTCCTAGGTATGGGGGTTGTCAGAACGGCTTGTCTGATGCTTGCACAATGCCTGCCCTGCCACTTCTGAGGGGCAGGGAGTGCCAGGAGCACTGATGGCTGCGGGACGTGGCTGTGATATGGAAAAGTATTTGGCTGCTGTGCCGGTAAAGGGGGCTGGCCGCCATCTCTGCTTCTGCTATTATTCTCCCTCCCCCCCCTTTTTTAAAAAAAATAAAATTAGTATTATAGAGAACATTCCTAAGTGCCACAGAGAGCTCCCAGGCTTTGCACTTTATGCTTTAGAGGCTGTAGCCATAATGTTAGGAAAATAGCGTGTTACAAGTCTTCCTCTGCCAGCCTTTTTCAGGAGTGTGCTAGGTTCAAGCAGCAGATATTGATGAGGATGGGCTACAAGTAAGTGATAAAGCATTAATTGCTTCTTAGGTGCCTGGTTATGTGTAAGACTTGACTATTTTAGCCTAAGTGGGAGGAGAATGGTTTTATGACCTTATAATTAGCATTTGTGTGAGATTAACAGCAAGACTTATTAAGTCATTTCTGATAACACAGTTTCCTTTTTTACATTGCTTAATTAAAAAAGAACACTTCAGCATGTTTTATAACACATCTTTAAATAAACAAACAGACAAACCTAAATTACAAGGGATGGTCCAGAGGTCTCTGCTACTGAGATTCATGGTGTCTGAAATGTATCTGGGAAATTAAAGGAAGCTGATGTTCTGGCAAAGAGTGGATTGGGCAAGGGGCACAACAATGATACTGAGGAAGATCTTGGGGTGATGATCAGGCTAGCTTGGGAGATGTGAGAATGATAAAAAAATGACCAAAATGGTAATTGTAGGCTAACACGCTACAATATGTCCTCGCTGTCAGCTTTTCCAGTGGCAGTGGAGCATACCTCCAGTCATATCTGCGGACAGTGAGTTCACGATGAATTTACCCCCTGCGTCTCCCTTACACGTCTTCTGTTTCTTCTCTTTTCTCTTCCAGTGGCATCTTCATTTCCCACTCCTTCCATGATGTGCTTGTAAACATTTTCCCAAAGACTGGGATCTTCGTGAAGCCTAAAGGGAATTTCTTGCCCAGCTACCATTGCACTTCAGTGTGCCTGACAATCTCACACTCACGTCTTTAGAGCAGTTGAGCTCCCTCTCTCCTCAGGGTGCTATTCTTCGGTTTTCAGTTTTGTGTCCAGCACCTTCCTCCCTCTGACTTTGGTCACTGGTTGCTACAGCAGCCTCGCAGCTATGGCTGGTTGACAAAACATACAATACTGACATTGTGCTTGCATCTAAAATTCCCAACAGGAGGAGAGCTCAGACAGGGCCCAGTAAAACTACTGGAGGACCCCTTGTTTGTGTTGGTCTTGAGATACGATTGGGAAGCTGGGAGCTGAAAGAGAGATGCTTATGTCACTGTCTGAACATTTCTATGTCTGACAGAAGTTGGAAGTAGTCTTCTGCCTTCCTGGGTCTGACTCTGATGATCCCTTGTGCATCCCAGCAAATAGGCATACTTGCTTTTCTGAGAAGAGAGGGTTAATTCTTGCTTGGGTTGTATCAAAAGAATCATGCTCAGAAGATCATAGAACCATAGAATGATTTGGGTCAGAAGGGACCTTAAAGAACATCTAATTCCAACCCCCCTGCCATGTGCAGGGACACCTCCCACCAGACCAGGTTGCCCAAAGCCCCATCCAGCCTGGCCTTGAACACCTCCAGGGACAGAGCATCCACAGCTTCTCTGGGCCACCTGTTCCAGTGCCTCACCACTCTGAGTGAAGAATTTCTTCTTTATATCTAATCTAAATCTACCCTCTTTTAGGTTCAAGCCATTATCCCTTGTCCTATCACCACGTCCCCTGATAAAAAGTCCCTCCCCAGCTTTCTGTAGGCCCCCTTTAGGTCCTGGAAGGCTGCTGTAAGGCCTGCCCAGAGCCTTCTCTTCTCTAGGCTGAACAACCCCAACTCCCGCAGCCTGTCTTCATAGGAGAGCTGCTCCAGCCCTTTGATCATCGTCATGGCCCTCCTCTGGACTTGTTCTAAGAGATCCATGTCCTTCTCGTGCTGGGGGCCCCAGAACAGATCGCAGTGCTCCAGGTGGGGTCTCACAAGAGCAGAGCAGAGGGGGACAGTCACCTCGTATTGAGCTTCTCATCAACCAACACCAAGGTGGCTATCAACATTTGCTCAGGACAACAGATCTATATGATGACTAATAAACAATAAGAAACGTCTCACTCTAAAGCTTACATACTTTGCCCAGAAACAGGACTTTCTTATTTCCTTCTTGTTTTGGTGGAATGACCCCCCCAACACAGCAGCACCCAGTGTTCAGAGTATAAAGTGTCATAAACCACTGCCATTCCACTAAAGTTGAGAAGAATGATGTCTGAACTACACTCATCTACAGCTAGCTCCTTTATTTTCTGTGCAGGTCTTTCAGGAGGGGCTGCAGTCCTTCTGAGGAAAATGAGCCTGTAACGAGGGGGTGGATGAGGACCTACAGTACTTCTCATCCTTCTTGGTCATGTTTACTCTGTACTTACACCCATCACTTTTATGTGGCTTGAGACTGCCCAGATGTTTCTGGGCTCAGTTGCTGGAATTTTGATTGCAGCTGACATTCCAGTGTGCTGTAGAATCAGGCAGCCTGCGTCCGAAATGTGGTGAGAAGCACCACCATGACCTGCGAGGCTGGAGACCTCATTGTGCTGCTAGAGAGAAATCTGGAAGGTACACTCTTGTTCTCTTGGAGAAAAACGGCCCTCTCATCTTCATTGTCTCTGGGGACAATGGGCTTCTTTTCAAGCAGTGTGCTTTTTAGTCTATTAGGCCTTCTGGTCTTTTTGCATTTAGGGAGATGAAAGAGAGTGCATCTTTGGTAGCCCACAATGTGGCTGAGCAGTAGATTGAAAACTCATCTCTTGTGCATGCTTTGTGGAGCTGTGCTGCTGTCATGGGGATCAGGAAAGCACAGGTGCTTCTGCTGTGTGTGCTTGTCCAAAAAGCAATCCTGAGCAACTGGGCTCTGTTTCTTCTGTCTACATGGGGTAGAGGATCGCCCAGTGCAGAAGGTATGCACAGCCATGGCTCAGGACTTTTGTGCTCTGTGTGATCAGGGACAGGTGCTTCTTACTGGTGCAGCAAACCATACAATTTCTTGCATCTACAAAACAAAGGGGACCACTGGCCCTTGCATATGCCACTTACGGTCCCTTCCACACCTTCCTCAGTGGACCTTTTTGGAAGTACTACACAAGGTCTTTATCACCACTCTCATTTTAGAGAGGTAAATGAAGGCATTGGGGTTTGCTCTGGGCAACGTGTGCCTGTTCTTCCTGGAGGCGGCAGGACTCCCTGATGCAGTCCACAAAGTCTCCTTTGACATTTAAAGCTTTAAATGGCTTGGGGTCTGGCTGCCATGGAGACATGATCTCAGCCATCTGACGCACAGTGTTTGAGCTCAGACAGGGACTCGAATCAATGGCTCCAGAAAGGAGTCAGCAGGGCATTATCAATGAAATGTTTTCAGCTGTAATGCCTCCTTGTTGGCCTACAGACCGTGCTTTCTTTGCAGCTACCTGGAAGGACTCTAGTTCTTGTAGGTTTTGTCTGGATAGGGTGTCACAGCATTTCTATTTTTGCAGTAGCCTGAACAGTGACTGGTGTTTCAGTAGGATGCATTATTTATACATGGGGACACCAATACGGATCAGAGGGAGGGAGGTGTGAATGTTTTCAGAAGCTGCAGATGGGGATTTTCAAACCATTATGAACACTGAGGACTCAATTTCTACCGAGGCTTCCATGAGATGTGGGCACCAAAGTGTGTTCATTCTTTTGGGAAGGAATCTCAGCAGCAATCCTTAAATTACCTTTGAATCAAATTCTTCTCAGACTCCAGCAGCTGTATGGGCTGAAGACACTTCCTTTTGCATTGAATAATGAGTGAAACACTGCTGATGGTGTGACCCAGCACCCAGCATGCAAAGAGCGTGGGTGGTGGCATGCTGCAGGAACAGCCAACGTGCCATGCAGCTCCAAGTCAGCACTGCTGCCTTGCTGAAGTTTCCAGATTGCAGGACCATCTCTTAGGTCTAAAATTTCATCATGCCATTTAAAATTTTTCACTCTGCTCAGAGATAAAGAGAGATTCTAACAGGTGAAACCTGTTATGCTTCCAAGCATCTCCCAGCACTTCCCAGTGCTAAGTTTTAGTCACATCAGCTTTTTTGTTGATACAGATAAGATGGAAATTGTGTTTTTATTTATTTTTTTATTTATTTGACTTGTGTGTGCTGAGACGACATAGCTGTCTGGACTCTCGTAGTCCACTCTTATCTTAGTGGTACTCGCAAGAGATGTGTGAGTTTCGGAAACATTTGGGAAAAGCTGTTTGATGTAGTCCTTCATAATGGTAGTCACAACAGAAATCTTAAAACAAAGGACTCTGTGTGTTTTACCAAGAGAAACCACAGTAACAGGTTTCAGTGTAAATGAGAGTTGTATTGCCTTCCATCAGAGATGACTTGAAAATAAAGTACTTTGATGGTAATACTGCAGATGTCTGCAGGAAACCCAGCACAGCCTTGAACACTGTAGTTAGATAGCTGTGCAAAAAAGTACATGAAGGGAAGAGCTAATGTGCAATACTTCTATTTAAGATAGAGGGAGGAAATAGAAATTGTGATAGCATGCTATTTCAAGTAATAATAGAAAGTACTTGATGTTTACATGGTGAATGGATCAATACTAATTCTGTAGTCAGGGCACATACAGTAGTTTGGATTATACAAGTGATAGATGCACTTGGTATAGCTGAAATTTCCACCCTGCAACATTTATTTCTCACTGCGTGTTAGATGGAATTTTCCACCCAACTATCTGAAAGGATTTGCATAAGAATGGTGATAGAGCAGTATTCTTTAATGATGTGCTTTTCTTTGTTAAACTTCAAAAATGTCTACGATGCATGATGAGGTTCGGATGAATTGCCAAGCTAATGCTTTTATATTTTCTTTAAAGAGCTTATCTTCACTGTGTTGTGGGAGTTACTTTATATTGTTGTCATAAAGGCAGTAGCAGTAAAGCCGACTTTGTAGCAACCCTGGTAGGTGCCCCCTCCTCCTTTACTGCAGGTCTTTGGTACTGCTGAAGGAGACAGATTGCAACACCCATTACCAAGCACCTGTTTGTCCTACTGTTAGCTCATTTGTACTGCTTCTGTGGTGCTGTACATGGAGTTACTCCTGGTTGCACTGTGCCATTTTACTTTTAAAACAATGACCCTCATTGTATTTAACCTAGATCAGCCCAGGTTTCTGTACTGTTTGTGGAAACTGGGTCAAAACCAGGCTCTTTCCAGAGAGACATCTTGATTAAAAAAAAAACTCAGGATTAAACCAAATGTCTACATCTTCTGCCAGTGGAGGTTTTTTTACAACATGATAAAGACTTTTGTTCCTTATCACCTTCCAACAAAATTTTTAAAAATATGAGGGTAAAGCTGCTTGGAATGTGGTGAATTTTAGGAATGCAACCTGATGAGAAGCAATTATTTCCTTTCTTGGCTATTGGTCCAGTGAGTCTCCTTCTAACCTGCACTGTAGTGATGATGCTATTCAAAAACCTCCAAGAGCAGGAAAAATAAGGAAAACAAGTGCTGCAACGGTTTGTCATCAAATCCACTTGCATGTAGGGTGCAACAATTCCACTTTTATGACAGGTATTAATTAGACAGAGTGGGGCTAATTCAGCTCTAAGTCAAGACTTCTGTTGGACAGTGTCAGTGTAACTGAGGAACTGTTTGACTCGAGATTTTGTTGGGTGTGCTTTCTTCTTATTGTTATTATAATTATTACCTTCACTGATAATAGACATTAATTGTAAAGAAATTTTAACTGACCTTTTTTTTTTTTTTTATCTCTAATGACCTGAGCCTCTATTCTGATATTGGACCTCACATTTGAAATTCATTTGCATTTTTACTTATGTTTCTGAAAGGATAGTGGTAACCATCCCTATCTCCAGCCTGAAACTTTCCAGTTACAGCTCATGCCATTGTCCCTTGCTCTCCTTCCTGCACTGCTGGGAAGAGCCCATCCATGTCTCGTCAGTCCTCTCCCAGTAGGCAATGGGATGTGCTTTTGGGTGCCCCAAAGCCTTCTCTGCCCCATGCTGAACCAGCACAGACCTTCCTTGTGGGGCAAGTGCTGGCAAATGCTATGAAACATTTCATAGTGGTGGCACAAGATGCTTAGACTTGGCATCCATTGCATCATGGGTTTGAGAAGGGAGGATGCCCCAGCTATGGAGCCTCTTGTTAACAGGACAGGATTGAAGCTGGCCTAATGGGGCTGCTGGGCACTTTGGAGGATACTGGTACAGTCACTGTACAGCTGATGCTAAAGCTGAATGTATGAGGGAAGTCAAAGACACATATTGTACGTGTATGTGCTATTTTTTTTTTTTTTTTTTAACCAAGGGCATGCCAAGCTGGTTCCTGCAAAGCTCTCCTCTCCACATGCCAAAAATGCTTGTGGCTGCCCTCATTCATCACTGCCCATGGCATGCATGCCCTCTCCACAGCCTTGCTCCGTATGTCAGGTGAGGTGTGCAGCATTGGGGTAGTTTTTCATGGAGCAGGGCTTCTCAGGGGTCTGTGTCTCGTCAGATGTCACAGATAGTAGCAGGCTGGAGGCCCTAGTTCTGCCTGATAAAATGGCAGCATGCTTAAAAACATACCTAGCTCCAAATGGCAGCGAGAGTGAGGGTACAAGACAGAGTTGTGTGCGCGCTTCTTGCTGTGTTTTACAGTCTACTCTTAGTTGCTATTCTGCTACAGCCCTGTCTGACACCTCAGCATGCCAGCTACACTCATTTTGCACAACAACCGGATCCCCAGCTAGTGCAATTGATGCTATTTTGCCCTTTACACCTGTCTTCTGCTGAGGAACTTCTCCCAGTGCCTGTCTGGTGATTCTGTGGTGACTGGAAAGCCCTGACCACCAGAATTCTTGTTTTATACTAATGTCCTGCTCGTCACTGCAGGTGAGCAAATACCTCTTCTGGCCAGTAGGTCTCAGGCTGAAAGGTGATGACTCCAGGTTTAATCAAAGTCATAGGGAACAGGATTTTGACTGTGTAAGTCAATGGAGCATTGGCTATGGCAAGCTCAGCTTGGTTATTCTTTGCTGTCTAGGTTTTATGTCCACTCTACATATTATTGTAACTTGGTTTTTGTCTTTAATTAACCTGTGTGGTGGGACTGAGAAATAACTGCTGTCTTTATATTGGCAGAAGATGTGGTATTTGTAAAGCTATTACAGTGAAGATAAAGCTTTATAACAGTGCAGGAAATAAAGCCCACAAAATTATTTGAGAAGCCACAGTATCCAGGATAAATGTTACAGGAAGCATTAACCTTCCATAAAAATTCCTTTGCCAGTGAGGAATTTAATACACAGCCTTTGTGAGGGAAGATATTATACCTCAATCATGTTCTGAAATGCTTTATTTAAGAATTAGACATGAGGAAAACCTCGGTTGTCTGCGGTTTAGGATATTTGCATTCAGATATTTAAAACTTTTTTTTCTCATTGATGCTTAGTAACTCACAGATATGTCAATAAATATTATACATAGTTGATATGTTCTGTATTTTGTATGTATGATTTTTTAAACTTTCTTTCTGCGTGTACAGCAATCTCCCATGTATTTTGTTCTCTAATAGGCACCTGGAAGAGGATATGATCACAGCTGAATTGTACAAGCCTGCTTCTAACTACATTAAAAAGACACTGAGGTTTTTATCATGGCAATTTGGAACCACAATTCTTTCTAAGCTGAAAGAAGAAAAAAACAAAAAAAAAAAAAAAAAAAAAAAAAAAAACACCCAAACCACCACCAAAAAGCCCACCCTCTTTTTTTTTTTTTTTTCTCCCAGTAAGAGACTTCAGCTGGGGAGTACTGCCTGCTGGTTTGCTGAAGAAGCAGAGATGCTGCCTCTGCCTTCCCTTCAACCCATATTGACACTTTCCAGCAGCCTGTTCAGCTGGGGCTTGGTGCTGGCACCATGGAGGCTGGCAGCTCCTCTCGAGGTTGGGGACTTGCTGACAGTAGACAAAAGGAGTGAGAGTGAGGCCCCCAGCCTGCCTTGCCAGACAACCGGTGAATAGTACAGCTTCTTCAGCAGCTGCACTTTGGTCTGGGCTGGAACCAATATTTAAGGTGTGAAGCTTTTCTGTCTCAAGTCTAACTGCCAGAGTGGTACAGTTTTAGACTCCAGTTACTCATGTCTGGTCAAAACAAACTTGGTATGGATTTTATTCCTTTCTTTTGGATGGGTGGACTGTGGTATATGACTCAATGGCTTCTCTTCCTATATTAGGCTTGGCTTAAAGCTGCAATAGTGTCTTGTGGAACTCTCATAAGAGAAATATGTGTTTTGGATTAAGGCAGTATGAAGAATTTTATTGCTTTTTTTTTTTTTTTTTGTAAGTATAGAACAACTTGCTTCATTGAACTTGCAGTTTCTTGCATGTTATTTAAGCTTTGCCGCATGCATAAAATTGGTCAGAGGGTATTGGCTCATGGTTCGTGGCACAGGTTTGATTCATTAATGGCTGCTAGAGAGTGTAGCTGGACAGATAGTTTCCCATAATGAAACCAACTGGTGAGATACCTGTGTGGGACATTCTGGTCTGCTGTTCCCAGAACACATTTCTATTGTGCACCAATTCTATCCTCCTACTTTTGTCAAAACAAACAAACAAACATACAAAAATTAAAGAAAAAAAAAGGGCAAGAAAAATCCTCTTGATTTCTGACCCACATTTCAGCAGTGGTTGTGTCCTCAGCCACACCTTCTTCAGGTTTTTGTGACTTATTATAGGAAAACGATGAAGATGATTCTTTGGTTAGTAAATATTGAGAGCTGTCTGTCCTTGGTGTGTACTTAGAACAAACTGCAGATAAATGCTTGCAAATAATGATCTGGCCTAAGTATTGCATAAAGCTTTCCAAAAATAGTTGTCTATAAGTAAAAATAATCCTGAGGTTGTGTGTTAATAGAAGATGCTTCAGGTCTTCTCCTTGCTTCTTGCAGGATAGAAGAACAAAAAATGAGAGGTCTAAAATACTTTCTGAAGAGACTACTGATGTGTGGGGATCTTGGTCTAAAAATACTTTAAGTCTTTTAAAAGGACCTACTTTTTGAAAGAATGCTGAGTACCTGTCTTCTGAAAATGGAGTGATTTTCTGATGGTTTAAGTTTGACAGAAGTTGATGTAGTCTTTTTAATGATCTTTGCTACTTTCTGTATTACTGTTATCTCACAAGCTGTGCACCATAAAATGACCCATCTAGCTGTTTTTTTTTTTTTTTTTTTTTTTTTTTTCCAATTCATTTTAATGTTTTTAAAGTGAAGGAAGTTAGCAGTAGATGAGTTATTTACATGAAGGACTGAATGCATATGGAGCTTGCAAAGTATTTCCTCCCCATGAGATTTCTGTGGAAATAATAATTGCTGCTTCATGTATTTATCATTTGGTACAGACTGCTTTTCTTGCTTGAACACCTAGAGGGTCTGATTGAAATTTCACTCTATTGTGCTAGGTACCGTGCAGATGGAGACTACTGGACATCCTTTGTACCTTACAGTTTGTATTCAACAGCGACAAGACAGAAGAAGGACAGGAAACCAGAAGAGGTTTGCCTTACTCTGTTGTTCTGACTTTTTTTTTTTTTTTTTTCCCCACACTACCCTTTATTACTTTGCTATTTTCCAGAAGTACCTTAAGTGCTGTGATTAGTACTCATTGTGTGCAGTTATCTAGCTTTCTTTTCAAAGAGAAAAATTTCCAAGGTTGTTGGTGTAGGGTTTTAAACACGATTCCATATTGATCCGTGCGTGCACTGTGTGCACGTGGCGGTGGTGGCAAGGTCTAAGGGCAGTTCTGGATAGAGGGAGGCTGAAGGCTGAGGCAGGATTTTGCCCACCTATGTGTTTGCTTTGAAGGTGGTTCTGATGTGCATGCAGGGAGCATCCCTGCATGTGTGGATGACTCGCCTGAGAAGTAAAATGTTGGAGAACCAGGCAGTCTGCTAGGTACCTGGGATTGTGGAGACCAAGGTACAGTCTACAGACTCTGCTCATAATCTTGACTCCACTCTGTGAAAAGTTTTACCAGTGAAAATAGGGGAGTGTAGGAATACTGCGTAGGTGGGAGACTGCATGGCAGAGGAGCACAGCTCCACTAAATGCCGTGCACCTACTCACAACAAGATTTTGTGCCAGGTATGTTGGGTTGCCAGGATCCAGCAGTTGCCATGGATAGGTAGGGTGTTGTTTTCAAGCCAGACTGTTTTCTCTCAGCTTGGTGGCCCTCCTGGACTCACAGCTGCTAGTCACAAAATGACTGTGCTGTCTTTATGTCACACCAGCCACGTGCAGTGTCTTAGGAAGTTTCCCTCCTTTTCTCTAGGCTGTAGATGCATTTTTTTCCACTGCTTTCTTCTAAAGGCAGTCGATCCCTTCTGTGCTCAGATACAGGGCCAGGACCCCCAGCTGCCTGTGGACCACAGCTGGCATCTGGAGGCACCCATGCTGTTTAAGCGTGTTCTCTTCCAGTCTTCCAGTGCTCTGCCTTTGCATGTGTTTTTCATTTGCTGTTTACCTTTCCAGGCATGTAACAAGTAGGCATCACTAAGCCTTTTAGACACACTTACTCTCTACTTCAGATAGTCCAAGAGGTCATGTAAAGATTGAGACTGAACAGTGAAACATCTGCAGATGCTTAACCTTGCTTCACTTTGGCATTGCTCTGAGTGTTCTTTGGGCTTTGATCAGACCTTTTTAATCAGTCCAGGATCTTTCCTCTTCCTCAATATTCTTGCTCAGGCATGATTCTACTGGGGTGAAGACTCCTCACATTCCTGAAGTCAGTTTTTGCTTCTGTCTTTTCACTCTTAAGCTCAAATGGCCAGTGAGAACCACCTTGTTTTTATAGCTATAGGACCTCTTTGTCAAGGAGACTCTGTTAGTTAACAATACAATCTGCGTAGCCTCAGGAGGTAATCTATTTGTTAGACTTGAAAAACTGGTTCACAATAGCCATTTCTTTGTACAAGGGACTCTGAATGGCATGGGTAATTACCTCTTAAAGACAGGGCAAATAACCTCCATAACAGAGTTTGCAGTATGCAAAATCCCTGCATGGTGCTGAGATTCCCAAATCATGGCACCCCAGGCTTTTGAGTTTCCAGACCTTGTCCTGCTGACCATTTCTCAGCATCTTTATACCATGAAGTACGTATGGACTTCTCTGTCTTCTAGGTGCTGAAACACAGCACGAGCTTCAGGCTCCTGAGAAGTTTCTAAATTGAGCATTAGATATTTTTATCAAAGACTAGAGTCAAACTTAAATCTGCCTGTAGTAGACTGGAGCCTCTCAGGAATGAAATTTACTAAGATACCTTTATATGCATATATCCCTTACTATAGTGTCATAACTAGAAGCTGCTATACTTCATTTTATTTGGTAGCACTTTCTAGTGAATTATTTTCTTCCTCAGTAATTTCTCCGTTTAAGAACCCTCCTGAGAAATCTTTACTGTATTAACTTCAGCTTTGCTACATCTTTATCTTTAAATAGCTCCTTTAAATTTACTTAGGCAAATCTGGGGTTTTGTCTGTCTTCAATGATATTAAAATAGTATCTGAAGGGGGTGTCACCTGTGTAAGAAGACACACCACTAGACGATACTGTAAATGAGAGACAGATGGATTGCTGCTCAGAGACAACAAGATTATGGGTAGAAACCTGTTTACCTTTTGCAATACAGCCGCCAAGCTGAACAAGTCATCGGAACAGAACTGAGATGAATAATGCATGCTTCTACCAGTCTCTAATTCTCTCGGCTGCAAAAGAGTTATTTCACACCAAAACCCTTCAGCATGCCTGCAGTTACCTAGCCAGACTCAAATGCTGGAAAACACCTTTGGTTTGAGTTTTGCTTTGACATTTTGTAAGTGCAGATATGTTGGTGGCTAGCTAACAGAAGGGCTCCAGCCTTTTTGCAAAGGCTTCCCTTTTCATAAATCACCTGGATGTTCCTGGAGTGGATGGTCTTTCTCTGGGCTGTCAGAATGCTTCCTCTCAGTACTATTTGCGAGTCACAGGTAGGAACCTGGAGGACTTGCTAACCACATAAAGGAAATAAACTTGCATGAATTTCAGTGTCAAAACGTGACAGAGCTACTCGGTTGCATTGGGCTACCACAGCAAAAACCAGCAAAGCAACACCTGGTGGGGTTGCTGTAGTGGAAGCTAAACAGCTATTATAATTTGTTTTCTTTTTTCAGAGCTGATTTTTGGGCTCAAGAACATTTTGTTCTGAATGGCCATGCACATTTTTTTCTTCTTCTTTTGGCAATGAAGATAGAAGATCACTGTCATATAAGCCATTTTGGGGGCTGGATTTTCTCAGTCATGTGCTCAGTGACAGTCTTTGTGGATGAGGCTAGATCTGTGTTTTTCTCATTTTAACATAAAAGGAAAAGGAGCAAGCTATGTCTCAACTGGAGAATTTTCTGTGCTTACCCTTTGAATGGTGAATGGACCTCTGATCTCAGTGGTGCTAATCTTGGCACAGATAATAGCTTGTGGTAAGATTGTAAAGAAAAGTCTTCAAGTAGCTTAGCAGACTAACAGATACTCGTGTGACTGTTAAGTTGCAGTCCAGGACAGTCTGTGTCCTCACTGTATGCATCTGTCTTTCTTGGCAGGAGCTACCTTTGCAGTGGTCCCCAGCAGATGGGTCCTCACATGAAGAACCTCATGGAGAAGCAGCACTGTGGGTTGCAGACCTCTCCCAAGTTACGGTCTGCTCTTAAATGAACTGAGAAAATGACAAAAGTGAAGTCTGTGACTTGATAGCAAAACAGAATGGTGCTTTACACCTCTTGAAAGAAGGGAGATCGCTCCTTGGCCTCAATTACAGATGGCTTATGTATGTTGATCCTGGACCACAGAGGAGAGAAAAGCCACAAGGTTTGGCCTTTCCATTTTTATGACTGATTTCAACATGTTCAGTGTTAATCAGATAAAAACAATTAATTACATAGGATTTTATGCTGTCTTCTGGAGAAATAGTATTCATCAGGCCAACAAATAAGACACTGAATGTTCCCATCATAGTAGAGAAAGTTCTGCCTAGCAACACACTTCAGTTTTGGGGCTGGACAAAAGCAAGCAAAATCCCCAAATGTTGTGATGGGTTAAGATGAAATGCTAACATACTACTGGTATCTCAAAAAAAAACTAATAGGGCAAAGCCCTCGTCCTTTGATGTAGGTACAGGCTCTAACCCCATCATTTGGTAGCTGGGAGCATTTATAGATAACAATGGGATCTAAAAACTCAGGTAACCAGCCCACTTCATTGCTGATGTAGTGATGAAGAGGACTGGTTCTAGTGTTCTTCAAGGCAAGGAGGGAAGCAGAAAATGGGATTAACAGGTTGGTCAAGTAGTTCTCCTTTTAATGAGTCGTTCTCCAAAGTGTTAACCAAGGAACCCTTCTTACATCTGGTGCAACGAAGAATGTCTTGAGTCGTTAGACAAGCAGAAACTTTGTCTGGGCACATTTGTCCCTCCTTCTCTGAGGGCAATATGGTGCTGCTATGGGTCATCCTAGTTGTCCTCCCTGCCCTCATGTCTGATGACCAGTGGTTGGGCTAATTCCGTCTGGAAGCAGCACCATGACGTGAAACAGCAGCATACAGCTACTAGCACCACGTTTTGTCTCTTCCAGGATGCAATGCTCTCACCCTGAGAGAGAGAGAACATTACAGTCCTCGTTGATTCTGTACATGAGGAAATGTGTTATCTCCTTATTGCAGTCACGGGAGTAACATCAGACCTGTGGCATGGAAGCTCTCAGGCTGGAGGGAAAGGCTGGGTGTAGCCTCACTTGCCCCTGCCTGTTGGGGTGGTGTGCATTGGAGGTCCAAACTAGGGCTGCAACTCCAACACCAGGGTAGGCTGCATCTGCACACCCCCTGCATACCCACTGCCAGTTGTGGGATTGTCCAGGGACAGGTTCTGTTGGAGAGCACATCTCCATCTGACATCGGTGGGGTCTTTCTCTCAAAGCGAACATTAGGCAGCTATCAAAGTGCCATTTGTGAGCAAGATTCATGAACTAATTAGTCACTGTGCCCATTAATCAGAAAGACTAGAAATAATTCAGCAGAATTCATGCTGTCAGCAAGGATGAAAAGAGCCCTCTCTATGACAGCTTACCTTGCATTTTGATCATTAGGCGATTCGGAGTTTAGCCCATCCGTCTTGTTTATCTGCCCTCAGGGGAAAATAACCCCTGCATCCTAGCCATCTCGACAAGTTTGAAATTCAAACATATTTTCAGTTCTGTCAGTAAAATATCAAATGGGCACATTCGGGTGAGTATTGACACACAACGGTGCTGGTGCCTTTTTTTTTTTTTTTTTTTTTTTTTCCAAATGTATTGTAAACAAATCCTTCCTTTCTCTGCTGCTGCATTGCATGTAGTAGCTCAGCACCATTTTAGGAAAAGTGGAGGGTGGAGGGAATGCACAAATCATTAAAAAACAGTTGATTTCTAATTATTCTTAGCAGCCTTCCTAAGACCAGCCAAAGGCACTCCCCAGTGTAACTCCACCTTCTTGTGTCTTGGGTGAGATTTATTTACATGTGCTTGAGTAAGAGATACATCTTAAAATAATCAAGCCAGTGTTTATTTTGGCTTTCCTTGCATCTTTTTTCCCCATGTCAGAAATCCATCCAGAGCTTGTGCAGTAAAATATTTCTTTAACACATGCATACCACACTGTTGGTATGAAGTAGGTTGGTCACTCCAGAAAGCATACACTAACAAGGCAGTAACAGATGGTCTTAGATCTTGGTGCGGAGTTGTTGTGGCTGCTGTTTTTTCGTTAAGCATTAATTGCTGGAGGTGGAAATCATGCATCTCAGTGTGCCAAAGCCCAGAGATGGGTCTTACTGTGTGACTGGGATGCAGAGAGTAGAGCAGAGAAGAGAGAAGTCTGGTTGGAAACCTGGGATGCAGTGTATTTGTGCCCTTTACAGTAAAGATTGCCTGTCATCACCATCTTAGCAGTCACTCTCTGAGATGCAAAGGGATTTTAACATGTAGCAGGGAAGGCTCACCAGACTTCTAGGAACTGGAAGAAATCTGTGAGGTAAAATGAGTTGTCCCTCTAAAGAAAGTCTGTCTGAAAGGAGCTGATGGCCTGCTTGAGGTCATACGAACGTGCAGTTGTAACTGATGAGAGCTGATGTAATGGGAATGTGGACCATGCCAGGAGTGTGTTCAGTTGTGCTGTGCTGTGTACAGCTATTTTGTGTTTGTAATTCTACCATATAAAGAGCTGGATCCCAGAGATACTGGTATCAAGTTCTTATTGTTCTGTGGAATGTTTATGGAAAAATGTTCCTTATTTTGCCAATAGAAAGAATTTTTCTTCCATATTATTTCCAAAAAGAAAAAAAAAAAAAAGGAACCACTTGACTTACCAAGGAAAGCTACCATACCAAAATCTTAGTAGAACTACTGTCACTGTTGAAAAAAGGAATCTACACTGTTAACCCTGTGCCCCAGCTACCATTTATTGCTGGGATTATCATTTTTTTCTCAATATCATTTTTGTTTCTGCACTTTTTTAATGCTGTTCTTATTGTTTTATATGCTTTCCTCACCCATTCTTCTTTTGTTGGAAGATGCTCCTCCTGAGGTTAAGCCTACCTATGTAATTTAACCTGGAGCGCCTTTATGGGAAATGCAGACTGAAGGCGGCATCTGCCTGTTGCATATACATGTCAAATACAGATCTTCATGTCTGTGTTGCTGCTCTAGTTTTATGATAGCTCAGAGTTGTGCTTTTGGGCTTTCTACCCTAAAAAAGAAACCAAAAACAAACAAAAACCTTGAGTCTTGAGGCAGTATCTTCTTTACCTGTAACTCTGTGATTTTTCAGATAAAATCATCTGATCCCAGGCAGTACATATAAACATAGTCAGCGTGATATATCTAATGAGGTCCAGATCACTTGTTAAAGTGATCCATACCAGAGCTTAGAAATCCAGACTTGGTATCCTGGCTCTGTTCCTGTTTCTGCTGCTACATACTGCCTTCATCAGCTGCCTGTGCAGTATCACTTCTGGAGAACTTATTGTAACATCATTACATTTTTCATCTGTCTTGAAGTTTTGATAGGCTCATCCAGTTTCATTTCGGGATGGCGGAAGAAGAACAAATCAAAAACTTCTGACAAATATCAAAATGTCCTCATGTTGTCAGAATGAAATGTATCAGTGCTTCAAAAGACAAGATAAAAATTTTATGTTTTGACTTTTTAATTTCATATTATGTATTATAATGTAACATAAAAAACTGGGTCAAAATTAATTTCATACTAGCACAAGCTAGTGGAGTTTTACCTGTAGGCTGTAATTTTTTTCAAAGTGAAAGGTTTCATATATGTGTAAGAAGATACTGTTCTCTCTTTTTTGTGATTCCTCTTATCAGTCTCATTATGCCTTTGTGTGATCCTTCTTTGTGTTATACCTTACATATTGTTAGCACTTATTCCCTGTAATGCACAGGTTCTGAAAATTAGAAGTTTCCAGAGCATTTTTCATTTTCAGGATTGCTTCTTATCCCCCTTTTTAAAACCTCCCCAGAAACTACAGGTCAAATAAAACTTGGAAAATTCTCATATTTTGAAGCTTTAAGTAGTGCTGTTTGATTAGTTTGGGGCTGTCAGAGCACAAACTAACCAAACCAACATGGTGGCTGAGCCTTCCTGATGATATTGTAAATATGCATCAGTTCCCAGAGGTGCACAGCTCAGACTTCTTCACTGATGAATAGGAAAACCCTGCTGCTGCTTCTGTTACAGTAAATTAGCAGGAGAAAGAAAGATGTTGAGGTAAAAGGAGACAGAGAAAATGACCTGTGAGACTGATGATGATATGGAAGAAGGAGAAAATTGTAAGAATTGGTCTGAATAAAACAAACTTTTTTTTTTTTTTTTTTTTTAATGTTACTTGGAGCTGTGGTTTATGTGTGTGTGTGGTGGTGTCGTTTTTTTTGTTTGTTTGTTTATTTGGCTGTGTATTTTTTTACAAGGTGGAAGGATGTTTTTTGAATTCACTATTTGTTTGAAGTAACAGTATTGCTCTTATTCCATTAGCAGTCAGTCCTTCCAGCTAGGTGCAATAGTCAGTTGTTAGTGCACATTTTGACCATCCGTCTTCAATTACCCATTAGTGCTTTCTCACACAGTGCACAGAAGACATACACCAATGGCTAATGCACATTCTGTTGGTTGCACTTTGGTGTCTTTCATCTTTTCCCGTGGAAGCAGTCATCATCTACCTGCCTGAAGCGTAAGTGTGCACTGAAGTCAGTGGAAGAAGGCTGATGCATGCTGTTGGTTTCCTCTTCTCCCACAGATGTTCTGGATGCCTGGGTGTCAGATTTACAGCCTCTGTCTACCTCGGTCTGAATCTGCTTGAAAGGTCCAAATTTCCTTTGTCTACTTACCCTGCGAACTAGTCTTTTTCAAGGGTATGCCCTTAAGAACGGTGACCTCATGGAACCTTAAAATGTTATTATAGCATAATGAAGATTAGAAGGAAAGTTCTGGTGGAGTTAACATATGTTTCCCTTTAGAAAAATGGCTGTCCATTTCCCAAAGAAGAGAAAGGCATTAATATATAAAATTTTTAATGGAAGTTGTTTTTGTTGTTGTTGTTGTTTTTATTTATTTATTATTATTCAGTTTAAAATGTAAAGATTTTTATCATACTATGGAAATCTTTTAAAGATGACCTCCATATTCAAGTGGCACATACTATTTGGTCCTACATCTATTTTGACTTCTCAGGCAAAAAGAATGATGACCTTCATCTCATCCATGGAGATTTTTAGAGCAATCCCCTTGCTTTTCTTGCTGCAAAACATACCAAACATTATTTAAAGCTGTTAAGGAGATGAACAGTGTATTGGGACCATATTGCTCTCCTATCATCTGGCATAATGGCTTTCTTTTTGCCATTTAAGATTAAAACACATATGGAACTTGCTTTAATTTGACACTTTTATTTTCTGAATTGCTGAGTTCCAGCTTCAGCTGGGATGTCACATTAATTCTGTTTAAAACTTGGGGAGCAAGCGGGTTGATTTGAGTTAACTGTGTACTGTATAATGATTCTGAGCTTAAGCAGTGTTATCTCCAGCAAATGTCTTTGCTACAATAGTCATCTGTGTGGAGCCCTGGAGCAATTCTTGGCTTTTTTACTCATATCACTTCACTATCAAAGCTGAAATGATTAATATTCACAGGAAAAAAATATATTTTCCCACAGCAAATCTTCCTTTCTATTTCTATGTGGTAGAACCAAGCCTTCTGCATACATTATTTGGATCAGCTAGAACCAGTCTGAGGAGTGAGGACGTGTATCTGTAAAGTGCTACAAATACAGCACTGTGGTAATCCGAAAGGAATTGTAAACATGCCCACATTCCAAGCACACTTACCTTTTATTTTCTGAGGACAAAGTCCTGAGCAGCTTTTTGTACTGATTCTCCTGTTAGCTGTGGTAATATGAAATCAAGAATGGTACATGTGAACAGATTGGGTTTCTGTCGTGTGAAAGTGGGGCAAGTGAAAATTGGACAGCTGCCCTTTGTCACTGTGGGAGCAATGTTGCTCTGCATGGTACCTTTTGATACACAACAGCTGCCATGGTGCAGCCTTGCTGAGCAGCATCCATGAGTTTGGCCATGCTTGTGGTGGGGCCCAGGTACATACAGAATCAGCCAAATCCACTTGTGAGGACCACAGTTTTCAAGGTCAGATGCTGACTGAATTGCTCCCAGCTGCTACCTAGCCCTGAAAATGCTCAGCACTTCTAAAATAAGGCCAGACTAAAATGAGTTCCCAGTTATGCATCTAGAGGTCTAAGGTAACCGCTATTTAAAGACAGAGACACAAAGAAGACAAAACTTGGCTCAGGTGCATGAGCTGATTTCCAAAGCTTGTTTCAAGACAGGCTTGTGCTGGTTTCAAAGCCTGCTGTAATTTCTAAATATCTTTGTGCTGATCAGGTGGACTTTAGATGACATCCCAGAAGTCAGTGCTTCGTGGGAGGAGAGCATCTGGCTGAGGATTCATTTGAATCTTCTATTGTGGGAAAGTGAAGTGGTCATCAGAGCACGCTTCACCCTAAAAAGGCAAATAACCTCTTTGCTTCTGAGAGCCTGTTGTTTTCCACCCATTTCAGTCTAGAGGTTGTATGTGAATATATGTAGTATTTTATATATACACCGCCACTTTATTTATATATCTATATAGAAGTATATTTTTGCTGATTTTTTTTTCTGTATTTTTCAGTTAATTATTAACTGTTGGATGGGTAATCTTAATTCTAAAGTTTCTTTAATATATTTTGAGATGACTCGGCAGACAGAGTTTAAAAGGTTCAGGTGCTGTAATTCTTCTAAGTACAAAAGGCTACCGTGAGGGCTGTTAAAAGGTTAGTGTATAGTGGGACTCATGGTGCCAGCTTCCTACATGCAGGAATGTTGCAAAAGAGGACGGATCTGTACAAGATGGACACTTGGAGGATTTAACTCAGAATCTGTCTTGTGCATGAAGCAGGAGCAAGACTTGCCTGCTGGAGTACCAGATACAGCCTGAAGTGTGTGAAGAGCAGGAAGAGGTGGGCCAGACCCAGTCACTTAGCCCAAGGCTGGTGACTGTAAAATGCTAACTATGAAATTGTTGGTTAGATTTTCAGCACAGAGTTTATTTATTATTTATTTTTTCCAGATTTCTTTCCTTTTCTGGAGTTGAAACCCCCTTGTTTCCATGTGGGGACAGTAGAAGGGGCCTCCTGAAGTGTCTTCCCATCAAACAAGGGCTTGTTTTTGGATAAGGACAGTTTCCAAGGCCAAACATTTTCGGTTCAAACACTGCTGTTCTAGTACTAAGACCTCTCCACCTATACCTTCAGCTTGGGATGTGACCCTAACCGATTTAATTGAGACCACTAAAAATAAAGGACCGCATCCACTGATGCTAGTAATTTTTTGTAGCAGCAGTATAAAGAGAAACTGCAAGATTTTGACCCTCTCTGTCAGTGAGCCAGCAGATAACCCAAGCAGTTAATGCAGACAGCTATAAATCAATAAAAGCTGTGATCAATAAAAAGAGCATTCTGTGTGGGATGGAACACATTTGCCAGAGATATGGAAAAACAATGCCAAGGATGCCTTCCAAGTCTTCACCACGTTTGGTGGAAAAGGCAGGCTGAGCACTGGGATGTGTCACTCCCAGGGATAAAAGACAAAGTGGGGAGCACTGCTTTGCACATCCTCTGAAGTTCTGTGTTGTGTTCAGATCCCTCTCTTTGGTACAGAGCAGCAATGTGAGAGCCCTCGGAGGGGACATGCCATGCAAATCAAAATCATTCAGGAGCATTTTGTTCCAGAAAAGACTAGCATGCACAGAAAACAGTATCAGGCAAACCTGGGTTATGTCCCACTGAAACCATTAGGCCTGAATGTGGAGCAAGAAGGCTGTGGTTTGGCCCTTGGTGCTGTAAAGCGTGAAATCGCTCTTTGCTGATGGTGGTGGGGCTGTAAATATGAGCCCAAAGCTAGCTGGTGTTTTGTGAAGGTCATCAGACCACCCTGCGTTGTGCAGAAAGCACATTTCCATGGAGAGGTGAGGATGGGACCCACAGTTGTGTTGAAATTACTGCAAATGGTTGTGTGGCCTTTCCTGTGTTGTGTTTCTCTGGCATGCCTGTGAGAAAGTGAGGAGATGAGAAAGCTGGAGGACTGGTTCTCATCTCCACTGAGGAACTTTCCTTTGGCTTTGGCAGCATAATTGCTATTTTTTGTACTCCCCAAAGACATTTTTTACTTTGAAAAGGTGGAGGAAAAATGAGCTTTTACATCAGAAACTGTTTGGGTCTATAGCCTTTCTTTTGTTGTTCATGCTGTAGCATAAAAGCATGGGAACTCCAGTGGACTTTCCAAGAAAGTAATTACCTGGTGTACATCCTTAAACCTTTTATTGATATTTAAAATTGTAGCTAAAGAAAATACAGTGACAAAGTATTAATCTATTATATTTTTGCATCAATAAGAAACAGCAGTTAATGCCACTCTTAGAAAAACTTCATAACTATTATTTCCTAAAACCACAATAGTGAGGAGGGAGAAAAAATGGAGGGAGAAGTTGTCCTGATATAGCTAGAGCTGCTGTTTAACAATTCATCTCTCTTGATAATGGTGCTTGATCAAGAACATTCTATTTTCATTCATTATTACAATATTTTACTCCCCCTCATTTTAACTTAACAATTCGTTTTTTTAAGTCCAGAGAATAGCAGCTGTGCTCCCAGTGTAATTCCTGCACAGAAATAAAATCTAGCAGGCTGGTGTGGTTACAAACAGTGTGACTTGCAGCAGCGCTTCCCCATTTTGTCAGTGGGGCTGGCTGCTGCCGTTCTTTCTTCCTTCTTGTATTTTCCCCCTAATTGAGGCCTCCATGCTCTCCCACCTCTCTCTCGGCTGCTGCCTCTTCCCGTAATACAACTCATCCACCCTAATGCATTTGCTCTCGTTGAAGTATATCCAGGAATAGCTTCCAGATGCTGTCATAGATGTCCATTTCATTATTTCTGCTGAAGGGATTTCACTTAAACGTGGCTGCACCAAGAACAGCAGGAGTCTATGCCTGGTCTACATCTGCTCATCTAGTTCATCCCTACAATCTCCTTGGCCAGCAGCATAGTTCAAAAAATCCAAAATTTTTTTCCGCGTTCATGATGAATTTTTGGAAGTGGATATGTTCCCAGACACCCAAACTTCAGAGTTCTCAGGAAGGTTAGTTTCTAAAAGTGGTACAACCATTCCAATAAAAAGATCTCTAAGAAAACACTGAACTTGCTTTTCACATCAGTGCTCCACAGGTTCCCAAGAGGTGGATGTTTATGCATCCAGAAGTCTTTCTAATAGGGGTGTGAGTAGGATGGGAGAGAGTCTTCAGGTCATATGGACCAAGTATGACTAGATGTCCAGTCCAAAAAGGTACTTAGGAATATAATTTTATTTTTCTGTGGACCTAACTCTCACTGCATTACCTGTGTCAGACTCCTTCATTCCTTGTCATCATTGCAGTCAAAAAATAAGGGTACCTAAGGCAGTGGGGCCCAAGGGAGGGAGGACTGAGAAATGTGCCAGATAGGTCTTGTAGGTCAAGAACCTGGAAAAATGGGAAGACATTTGCAAGGTGAGTGAAAGACAGTGGAATGGAAAACACCTTAAATCATAGGGACCTGAAGAGAGAGTGTTGTGAGGAGCAAGGAGAAGGTGGAGAGATGTGTCAGCTGTGGTAGAAGAGAAGGGCAATGGAAGAGAAAGAGCCTCCTGAATGGTCCCTCCCAAAGAGCTGGTGGGGATGGACTGGTCACACAGGACCACTGAGCCCAGCTGCAATTTGAGCTCAGGTTGGAGCTGGGGCTGACAGGACTTGCTTTCTGTGAGTGAATTATGCTGCCCACAAGAAAGTCTGATCAGTCGCAGCCAGAGAATGGCTTTTGCTACCTTGGGCTTGACTTTCATTAATGTGAGAGGGAAACCAGTAACGGCCTCTGTAATTAGGAAGAAGTCCTTCACCCTGGCTTGTGAAGCAGAGCTCAGCTCAGAGAGGAGATGGTCCCCATGTGCTATGAGTGGCATTGCACACTGGATGTTGTGGCCACCCCCTTACAGTGTGGGGGCCCTGGCAGCATTACTGTAAAAGTGCTGTCGAGCCGAACCCCAGCAGCAGTGCTACCCAGCCTGAGCAGCCGCATGGCTGTCTCACCCTGAATACCATCGAGGCTGGAAGGCTGGGTGTTCACCAGCCTCCTGCAGACCTGGCTATCCTGCTGCCATGCTGTGGTCTATGGCTCTACTTGTTAGCACAAAATCATTGAAAACTCTGTTGCAGGTAGTGGGGGGCCCTAAACTGCAGCAATAATCCTGACATCACCCACCTCCATTTTGTTCTCGTTCCTCTCACCTTGATGTTCCATGGCACCCAGTTTGGCATCTCCTTGTCTGCCAAGACTGATATGGATCCAAGTCCACAAAGACTTGGTCTTTCTCATTCAAATGCTTTACATAGGTGCCCCAGCATTTACCTGAAGATCCTTTATTCTACTGATGACTTGTTTTTCTCTCCAGTGAAGGGATGTTTTCTTATTCTTCTGCACCTCAGGGCACCCTGTGTTTTTTTTTTTTTTTTTTTTTTTTTTTTTTTTTTTTTTTGGTCCTCAAGGCACGTTTAGTTTTAATGGGTAATTGTACCTCTAGATATTCAAGGACCTCTGGTTCTGGTTTTGAGTTTGGAGGAACACATAGTCTCAGTGGGGTGGTGTGCTCTGGAGTATGCTATGGCTATACCGTGTGATAACGTTGTAGTAGTATTGAGTTGCTCCCTTTTAATTTACACTCCTCTTCTTGTTATAATACCATGAGAAAAGGTGAGTATAAGTTCCTATTTTGTTTATTCTACACTATTAGTTAATGTATACATACACACACACACACATATATATAGAAATTATAAACACAGCTCTATTGTGTCTGCCTTTAGCTGGGTCATTTCTGTGGCTTGCTCTTGTATTCTTGGCAATCTCTTCTCACAAGCAGCTTGTGCACTGTGCTCACTGCCAGTCCCTTTGTGGTGTGGGTATCCTGAAAAGGGTGTCTGGGACAGGACATGGGTTTGGCATTGGGATATACAACTAATTTCCCCGCGGGAACACGTCGGTGAGCTTTTTGGTGCCACATGTTCTTCACAGGCTGGGGGCCACTGTCAGCAACGCAGTGTAGCTGGGGTTGAAGTGTTCTCTTAAAGTCAGCCTTCAGTTTGCCTCTCGCTCCTCCTCAGCTGTGGCATCCTCTGCTGAAAGCCCCCGAGGCTCTGCTGAGCTTGATGGACAATTCCTTTTCTTTCTTCCCCTTTGTGCTCTCTCACAAAGAGAAACTGCTTCTCTTCCAGGAGCAGGGAGCTGGGCAGGGAGGGAGGAAGGGAGGGACAGTGAGGAGGGTTTTTTCTTGTCCTGGGAAGCCTGAACCTCCACCCTTCCATCCCGTCCTGCCGCCAGGCTGGGCTGCTGTCGGTATAGCAACGCATCCCTGCACTAACCAAGCTGTGACAGGTGAGGAAAAATAATTGTTCATCTCCATTTATCTAATGGAAAATAGAGTCCCAGAGGTTAAGTTTTCCTCAAGGAATTTAGAGATGAATGTGTCCTGATAGTATTTTCATTAAGTAATCCAAAACACCTAGATGCCACAGAAACCAAGGTGCAACCAGATCTGAATCTTTAGGTGGCTTTTTTTTTTTTTTTTTTTTTTTTTTTTTTTTTTGGCCAAATGTATCTCACAAAAAGAATTAAACCTGCACTTTTAAGAAGCTCTTGGCATTGCTCTTGCTCTGAAGTCATTAAAGGGACTGTCCCGAATGAACTGGTCAAGGTCACAGAAGTTGTCAGTGCAGAGCAGGGGGTGAGCCACATCTCTGGAATGTGAGCTGAGCATCTTCTGATGCTCTCCTCTACCGTATTTGTTTTTCTAACAAAACAAAACACGTCTTCTCAGACTGAGCTTCTCTTTGTTCTTGGGTGGACAGTTTGGGTGCTTTGAAACATCAGAAGCAACAGAAAAAAAAAAATAATCTGCAAGTAAATTAAAATTGCCTAAATTTGTAGTATTGTCTATGGAAATGTAGAAGCCAATGGAGAGCACCATGCCCATCCTGGGTGTTGCTGGTCTCCACTCCCAATGGTTTAGCTATGTTTATGTGCTTTGAAAAAGAATTCCATATGCAGGAGCCTGTTGCCTTGACCTGAACTTAGCAGAGGGGCATCTTGAGGCATTGTCACATCTTGGGAATGTGGCCTAGCTTTGCATCATTTATAGAGTATGCATTATTCTGGGCTAATGTGAAAGTAAGCCTTTGATCTCATTCCATTGCACCAAGCAAAATAGATGTAACTGTTGAATTCCTTCCTCTTTTATCATTTCTCAGTCAATAATACTACAGCTTACCATTCCTCCATCCCCCTCCTCCTTTATGCAGCTTCTGGGGCAGTGTTGCTTTCCTTCTGGTTTTCAATCCTGCTACATTCCCCACGCTTTCAAGACAGGTTTTTTACAGGAAAAAGGAAAATACATTTCATAATGCAAACATGCCCTGCTCAGCATTTTCAGTTATCTTATTTATACGCTGCAGTACAGCTTTCTATGACCCAGTGATTATAATTTCCCAGAGCCATCATCATTTTAAAGCTACCTCTGAATTGTGCTCCAGCAGATGGTACAACCCTACGAGTACTGCAAGGGAGGGGATGGGGCAAGCTGCACACACACACACAAACTGGTCTGTTGCCCCAACAGCCGAAAAATCTCTAACTTGCATTGTTTTATCAAAGTGTTCAATTTCAGCGTCTGCTGTTGAGTACTGTCAGGCTGTTAACCACCAGGGAAATCAAGGTGGTTGTTTTTTGTGTTTTTGGGCCTGTCTACCCGACTGAATTTGTTTATTTATTTATTTATTTATTTATTTTTGCTGCATAACAACTGAGCTGATTAATTCCAAGATAGAATACCAAATAAGTAAGAGTCATTCATTATATGCAGTATTCTAATAGATTTCAGTGTGATCTAAACTTGGATTGAATACTAACCCATTGATTGCTATTCAGTTGTTTAAGCAGCTGTGCTCCTAAGCTGAGCAATTGCACTGTGTCATCCTTTCCTTTCTTCCTTCGATTTCTACCTCCCTTTCTCCACTCTTGAAATGGCTAACCCCTCATCTATACATTTTCCTTCAGTGGATTGTGTCCTTTGTGACTGACTACCAAGTATACAATGGAAATGGTAGACAGCCAGCTAAAGTCATGAAAGATATGTTATCCTCATGTAATCGGGTGAAATTCCCATGGGTATTTCACCAAGCAGAGGAGGTTGTTATCATTCTTGTTGAGATGATAATAAAGAGGCGTGATTTACTGCTTCAGTTGTTTCAAAGGTGTCATTTGAACCTAGGGAAGTGTGGTGCTGTTACACAGACCTGGACAAAGCCTAACAAAACAGTGAACATCTGTATCTGTAGGCAGGAGCATAATAAAATAAAATAAAATAAAATAAAAGGGTTGATTATTTTCAAAATCTTGCACTTTTCTTTGACTCAAAGTGAAGATGTGGTGCTTACCCATTGTGCAAATTAGGTTCTTTTTATTCTTGATTCAGCAGTATACATAAGCATGTATACATATATACATATGTGTATATACTTGTTAATTTAATATGTATGTGCATCGTTATACGTGTTAATTATACATATAAGCACTTTTACAGATATCTAAACTCTTTATCTTCAGTAGTGAATGAATTACATTTGCTTTTAAAGTTAAATATTACTCAAGGTATCTCGTGGAAAGAGTGGTTACTTCAGGTATCTAAACCTGGTATAGAGGTCTGTCTTCAGGCTATAGGTTTATACCTTCTGGCTTTTGCCACTGGTGATCATCTACCACGAGACTGATTTTCTGCAGAATATGGGGAAAACCCTGCATCATTCACTTGTTGCTGCTTATGCATGCAGCTTTTTGATAATTCTTCAGGTCCACCTCCTTCCATACACCTTGTAGGAAAAGCTATTATAGGTGGCCACCTGAAGTTGGGAGCTATATCTGATGTATTAATATGAGAAGAATCCTCATTAAGAAAAAAAAAAAAAAAAAAAAAGGGAAAGAAAAAGACTTAGTAGCAGGCCTTTTATTACACTTTGTGACTCAGATTGTATTGAGTTTGTTATGAATTCTGCTGACACTTCTGCAAGGAGTCAAAGCAGGGCTGTATTGTGGTCGTAGAAAAAATTCCAGATCTCTTTCATATCCACTACTTGGATGCCAAAAATGGTTAGTGCCAATGGCCATTCTTGCTTTAACATGTTGCAGAGAGGAAATAGCTGCAGGGAGAATTAGAGGAGAAGGAAAAATAGGCAGCTGGCTTATGGGTTAACTGTGAGATTCCTGCTAGCAAAGAATTTCTTTCTTCTTTCAGTATTGAAGCCCATGGATGATAAAGCTGAACTTCTACATCATAAATTCCCATTTGGACATTCAGTTTTGAGAACCTACATCCAGCATCCTTATCATTTTGAAGTTAAAGTCACAATCAGTAATGAAATCTGCTTGCTTTTCACACACTGAAATTAGCTTTGATTCTTTGCCTGAAACATATGTTTAAAAGGCAACATGCACATACTGTGCACTGACCCTATCAAAGCAATAAATACCATTGAAGTCATTTTCCAAAGCTGCCTACAGCATTAGTTTATTTTTAATATGGTCCCTCTGAAGGAGTGGTGTAGGAAATACCTATGGGAGCTATTTCAATTGTCTCTCTGGGGTGAAGTCCCCACCTTGCCCTGCTGAAGAAGAAAGTAAGAGGGGATACTAATTTTCCTTTGTTGTTATGAATGATAATGTTTAATTCATTGGATTTAGTTCCTTTCTAAGGAAAATGATATTTCATTTGGGGGAGAAAAATGTTTCTTTGATACTTCACATGAATTGAAGCAAGGGATGATGGAGAGGGGATATCTCTGTAACTGAGGATGGGGTTTAGTCTATGACAGTTTTTTGATTCTATATGATAGCTGTTTTAGTCTTTTTGCTTTGTGCTGTTTGTTCTGCAGTGTTACTTGGAGAATCCTCTGACTCCAGAGGTTCCCTTCACAGAACAAGGAGGATATGGACACAGACAGGTATCCTACTCCTTGTAGAACCAGGAGAATATGGACATAGACCTATCTTCATAGACCTATCCTACTCCTCATGGAACAAGGAGGACATGGACATGAACCAAGTGACCTTTGGTAAACCAAAAGCACTTGCATGTTAAGGGCTGTGCTCTTGTTTGCATGTGAGTATCCAAAATACTTAGGTTATTGTCCCAGGGTCATGGAGGAGTTTGGAAGCAGAGACAATAAATGGATAAGACCCCAGGTCAGTTTCACACTGCAATACCACCTTTCTTCTCATTTTAGCACCTTAAAATTACTAATCCTTTCTTGTGTTTTGCCATGCCAGTCACTGCAGGCTCAAACAAAGCATTTACTAAAGTGCATGAATTTTCTCTCCCTTGAATTTCAAGTGACATGAACGCAGTTTAGATTTTACAAATCTGAAAGATCAGTCCTCTGGCAAAGGGAATACATTTTTTGTCACTCATGGTCACAATTAGAATGACAACAAGGCCAGACTCCTCCATCACTTCTCTTTAACACTGTCAGCACCAGCTTTACCAGAATTATCCTGTCTGAAGCATGAATGGACCTATTCATTTCTCACTTTGTTTGACCCAGGACTAGGAACTGTTTAGTGGCATATAGGCTGATTTCTCCTGTAAAGAAATGATCACGTTGAAAACTGGACTAAAAAATGTGCTCTCTTAGCCATGAAAGGTTAATTTTCTGTTTGTTTGGACACATTTGTAGAGTAGCTGTGTTATGCACTGTGCTTCTAAATATCGTTTCATGCCATATAATGAGTTTGAAATCTGTCATCTTCCAGGGCTTGTATTTGTGTGAGAGAGAGAAGCATGAGAGAGAAGCATGCAGGAGAAGTATATAGTTTTAGGAATACACTTTGATTCAATTTCTTGCATTTTATTATGACCAAGACAGAAAATACTCAGATCTCATGCTGAAGACACGTTTTCAGAACGCAGTGGTTTTATTTTAAATGGGTCCCCAGAGAAGATGATCTCAGGCAGGAAAATACATGCAGTCTTTCCAAAGAGATAAGAATAATCATTGTATTTCTACTGTGCATTTCTGTAATGCTGTAAATATTATATAAATCATAAGACAGAGATCGTTCAGTTGCTGACTGTGAAAGTCTGGCCACCAGTATGGTGAAGCAGCAGTCTGACACATGAATTTGGCTGCAAGTTAACCAAAAACCATCTCATTTTCTTAGCTGTAAGTGAAGCACATGCTCATGGGCATCAGGAGTCTTGCAAGCTTAAGTGAATCTTGCCTTGTAAGTGGTTTTCAGGAAACCATAAAAGGCAGATAAAATCCATCTAAAGGATAAATCTGAAACTAGGCAGCGAGCTCCCTGTTCACATAGGAGCTCCCTTACCCACCTGAGGATGATGTGACCATTGTGCGAGCAGTGAAATTGTGGAGATTGTTGGGGAGGTCATTCAGATGCCTCACGGTAGCAGGGACCAGCTCATCAGTTTGATTCAGTACATAATTATGGTTAGATCCTGAGCTCCCTGTTTATGAACAGCTTTGCTAACAAAGCTGATGGAATTGACTGTGCAGTGTGACCCTGCTAGCCTGTGGAGGAAGGTCATCATTACCTTGTCCTTAATGTACAAATGTCCATAGAGATTCCTCTCTTTCAGCAGCTCCTCTGTAGAGCAGCTGTATTGTTCCACCTCAAGGCAGGCATAGCTAGCAAAGGTAGGTTTTGATCTATAATCATCTTTTTGCCTGAGCTGTCCCAGTCCTGAGGTTCACATGAATATTTCTGGAATTTTTAGAAACTGCTAGAAGTACCTTAGCCATAAATCATCCATGTAGATGTGGAAGAAGTTCTGGGCATCAATAGGCAATCATCAATCACAACGTAACAAAACCGGAGCATAGTTTTACATTTCTTTCTATGAGTTCGTTAAGTTGCCATGTGGGAGCTGTACAATGGCAGAGCAGCTTTTCACACCCTACTTCTGGTCCTGTGATGGTGCAGTGCTTGCTGTGTTTGATACACCAACAGGTTCATGAACAACCTGAAAGAATATCCTGCACTGACAGAATTGGTTGTTGTTGTGGCAGGACTTTTTCCTTTTGACATTTAAAGAAAACAGGAACTAGAAAATGGATTATTTTATGGAGCTGCTGGATATTTCCTTAGAAAAGTTTTTTTTTTTTTTTTTTTTTTTTAAGATAGTATCATTTAAAAAAATGTGTTTTCAAAAACTGCAGGTGTGGGAGGCTTCCATTCTTCAGGAATTCTCTGTACTTTCTAATTGGAAGGTAACTGAGGACTAGGTTGATATTCTATCCTGAAAACCAAGGTTATGGTAAAGTAACATTATTTTTTTTAATAAATTAAAAATTAAATGCAAATATTAAAAAGCTAATCAAATTGTATGGAAAATGTAGAAGAAAATGTAGTCAGTTTCAAAGCCAGCAAAATAAAAGTAACTTCATTTTTTGTTAAACGACAAGTATTCCTGTTAACAAAGTTTTAAGATTAGGTAGATGATATGAGTCTTTGTTTTGTTTTGCAGCTGGATTTTTAATCAGCTCTTTCAGAGGTAGACTTTCTTTGTTCTTTCTTTGTTCTTTCTCTTTCTTTCTTTCTTTCTTTCTTTCTTTCTTTCTTTCTTTCTTTCT
>NC_048926.1:51936270-51961080 GCF_011077185.1 Oxyura jamaicensis | reverse complement strand
TCTTTCTTTCTTTCTTTCTTTCTTTCTTTCTTTCTTTCTTTCTTTCTTATTTTTTTATTTTTTTATTTTTATTTTTTAATGACAGACTAGAGGGTTTAATAGTCTGTTGCAAATTATCTTGATTGCACAGTTTGTGATACTATTTGATTTATTGTTAAGTAGTAGTTACCAGGTTAAGTTTGGTATTTTCTTTCTTCCTGCAGATTTTATTCTGTATAATACCCTTAATCAGAAAGCTGCTTCTTGCGCCAGGACAGATCCCTTACTGAATGTGGATAGTGTATCACAGCCAACTCCCACAGAAATTGCAAAAGCCCAGGAAGTTGTCCAGTTCTTCCCAAACTTGACATAATGCTCCTTCCCATTCCTCCTTCCATCATCCCCCTGCACTACACAAAAGCTTTTGGAGACATTCTGTGCTGTCATTTAGGTATGTATAGTCTGTAAAAACTCTGTCATCTGCTGCCATTTGAGGATGATTCCTGTAGAAACCCATGACAAAGACTCATGGGCTCTCTCCTGGCTTATCAAACAGAACTGCAGTTCTGAATCCCCTTCTTACTGTATTGCTTATGGACTGCAATAAATATAGGTTAGCAGAAACCTATGTCCTAAGCAGAAGAGGAGAGGAACCATATCCCAAGAAAATGAATAAAATGAAATACATAATAGAAAAAGGAAAGGAAGAAAATCTAAAGAAATCATGCCTAGACTGTCTGGTTTCTCCTTTGTCAGGATTAAAAGAGTGCTATCTTTAGGAACACACTTGTTGGGATAATGAAGATTGGGCATTTAGCAGCCTAAATAAAATCAGGTTCCTATTCCCACAGATGCATTTTTGTCTAGCGTCTGAGGCTTAGAAAAGGAGTGTTGCAGATTTTCTTCTCCCATTCATAGCAAGCATCTAAATGCCGATCTTTCTGAAAAAAAATCAAAAGAAGAAACAGAAAAAATGAATCTCTTGTCAATTTGACCCACCACATTATTTTTTGTTATTGATATATCTGTAATTTTCATCTGCCCTTTCTTCTGCATGTATATTTATATATGTGTATTTTTTTTCGACAAACCTGCAGTGCAGTGCAAAGCTAGATTTAAATATTTTCAGACTGACTGTACCCATCATTTGCATTCCACTGACTCATTCAGAGCAAAGACATCTGAGCAGAAATACAGCAGATAAAAGAGAAACCATTAATCCAGGGAAGATTACTGGCACAGAATCTTTATCCTGTATCCTCCCTGAAATGAGACAAAGATCTTACTATGTACATCCCTCTGGCTTAGCTTCAGAAAGTAAGCAATACAGTAGTGTAGACATGGTACTTTTTAAAGGCACATTACATTGGACTGAAACTTCAGCCTTCTGATAGAGCTTATTCCTGCTGAGGTGTGGTTCAGTGGTTGCTTTCTCAGAAGGTTCTTCGGCACCCCACAACTGCTTTGTGGTTCTTGTTCTGCCCGTGGTGGATAAGACAACACATCCCTTATCCTTGCATAAGTCTAATATAGATAGCATATGTCTGCTGGAGAATGGAGACTGTTCTGTATACACATATTTTACAGGGTTCTCACTCCTGCTGGCACCTCATCTTGTCATGAGCTATAAATGCCAGTTAGCTTTTAATGAGTCTAATACGGATAAAGCTTTCAAGATACAGGTGCTTCAGTTCTGGAAGGGGTGGGCTGAGGATGTTGAGCAGACTTGCCCTTTTCAAGAGACACTCATTCTAGGTGACTCGGTGTATTAGATTTCAGAATGTGGCAGGCTTTTATTTCCTTTTGCTGTGAATGTGGCAGGCTGCAGTTGCTTTTCCGTTTGCTGGTTGTTTGTCTCTTTTCCTCTCTTTCTGTCTCTGTCTTTGTGATATTGATCTTCGGTTAAAAGATCTGAAGTAGTTAGAGCTTGGGAAGCGTCCCTTTCGTCTCTGGCAGTATGTGGAAAACCCACTTGCTACACAGTTATGGCTGTAGCTCCACTGCTAGTGGTCATTGCCCAGCTCCTGCAGGACTACTTCCGTGCCTTAATTATGACAGAACCTACTATAGTTGGTTAGGGATTCCACTCAAAGCAGCCATGAGAGTTAGGTAGCCTTCTGGAGGTAGCTCCATGTATTCATGACCTTATCTTGCTATAGTTTTCATTCTGCTATGAAATTAAAACAGTTTTGAATCATTCTATTTAAACTGGCAGAAGCCAAAAACCCTCTTGTGAGCTACAATGTCGAGCATTATTCAGATGGGAAATGTAAATACTTAAGCATGCCTGATAAATTAGACGAGAATTGCCAACTGTGCTGAAGTTTGGATTCTCAGCTTTCATTCCCAATGATTTTGTTCCTCCAGAGCCTCTTGTTCAGGTGAAAAGTGTTTTCCTTTTGTTGTCTCTGTGTAGGGTGAATGTATATTAGGACCTCTGGAAAATGGCTTTGCACAACAGGAATCAAGAGCTGGAGGAAGCTGGTTTCTAAACAGTCCAGCATCCTCTTCCAGTTAAGAGCAGAACATTCAAGTACATGGAAAAATCCTTGCTGTTATGGAAAGTTAAGCTTACCAGGAGTAAACCATGATCTCTTTGTGTATTTAAACTGACAAAAAGTGAGGTCAGAAGGAAATCTTGTTTCTTCCATAATCCAGGACCGAAGACCTACAACAGCATTTTTTTCTCGTAATGTCACATTATCCATTAAGGGTGATTTGATTTCAGGTGTGAACATACAGGCCTTGGTAACATCTTTCTCCGTATGAACCTCCTATTTATGGAGTAGTCTTTGCCTGTTTTTAACTGCACTTTCTTCTCCTATACATATCAATTATCTCTCCTGCTCCTTTTTAGACTCTGTCACCTTGCCAAATATTGAAATAGGAAGGTTTATTTATTGCAAAGGTTATGAAAAAAAAAAAAGAAAAGAAAGAAAGAAAGAAAGAAGGAAGGAAGGAAGGAAAGAAGGAAAAAGAAAGAAGGAAAGAAGAAGGAAAGGATATGTCTTTCAGTGTGCTCTCTTGCACTTTATTGTTCCTTAGATCTGAAAGGCAAAACTGCAGTTCTTGTTATCGTATGAGTTCTTCACACTTCCTGCTGGAAGTGGCCCTTTTCTGCCTCTCCTCTGGGCATTGCTGGGAGGGCCTGTGCCTTGCATGCTCCTTTTGAACCACAGCTGTTTGTTTTGCAATGTGCCACATTTGTTTAGAATTTGACCAAATGACATTATGGATGAGCGATGGGAAGAACAGCTTGCAAGGGAACTTCAAGTAATCTTAGATCAGCTAGTTGTCAGCTGCATTGTGTTACTATGCAGCATGCCTTTTCCTCTTTTGATGTCTTTGCAGATGTTTTAAGCTTCACATAAAAAAAAAAAATGAAAGTATTTATACAGACACATTACCTCACCTGAGATGGAGTCATTGTGCTGTACGTTCTACATACAGTAAAAAATGCTTCTCTGTTCCTCCTACGAACTTAGCATCTAAATGATCAAGACAGATAAAGCTTTGGAAGTGAAAAAGAGGTCCAAGGTCACCTCTGCAGGAAACCAGCAGAACACATCTCCTGTTCTGCAGTCAGGTGACAGTCTGTCCTGTCTCTTTTATAGCAGCTTTGATAAGATGACATTTCACAAATCCCAGAAACAGACACTGCCCATTTCCATACTTGCAGGAAGGGTGTCTTCAAGTGAGGAAGCTTGATGACAAAGTCTGCTGAGTATGTGAAGTAACAGAAGAAATATTGCACTTGCATTATCTAGGGGATGTATGGTATGATCTTTGTTGCAGTCTTTGCAAATGTTTAAAAACTGGTGCAAGAGAATATGTGTGGAATGAGACTATTTATTTATGCACTAGGACTTTTTGCGCGCGCGTGTGTGTGTGTGTGTACATGTGACTGTGAAATGCCTTATTTCTAGAAAGACTCACATGCATAAATTTAAACCTATTGGCACATATTTGCACAATGCAGGATTGTTGATATTACTTGTAACAGAAAATGAAGTTTTCAAAGCCCTGCAGAAATCATCTTCCGGAGTTCCTATATCTCATTGAGGGATCCCAGAACAGTTTTACAAAGCCTAGTAACCCTCTCAGCCCCAGTCATGAGGATGGATAAGGCTGAGGAAAGAGCTGCAACTTGGCAGCTTGTACAGAAAGAGGAGCAGAGATCCTTCCTGCCTCATGGTATAGAGATCACATCAATGCCAGGAGCTGCACTTGAGAATAAATGGAAGAATAACAGATCCCTGCATGTTGCCATGGAGCTCTTCAGTCTGGGCTGCAGGCATGCTGTAAAATATGGTCCTTCTCTTTGTCCCTGTTTTAGGCAGTCCTACTTAGTCTTGACTGCATTACGGTGCTCGGCAATCAGTTTTATCCCCATAAAACAACCATGGTAGTGACAGCAGAGCCATCTCTAGGGTTTGCATTCCCTGACCCCTTGCTTGCACACTGGCTTCCAGACCATGCTCTGGTCTTTTCTGCCTTCATCCTCCCAACCACTCCTTCATCATCACATAGCTTAACACATAGAGAATGTATATATATATATATATATTGTAGATAATATATATATATATATATAATTTGTTCATTTGCCAATTATGCTTCTCCAGCTTTCCCTCTCATGGTGTCTGTAACTTGACATTATGAACCTTCTTATTAAATAAACCGCTTCCTGAACATTAGCCAGTGGAGTGGAGGAAGAACCAAGCATGTTTTCAAGGTAAGCTAATACAGATAAGGTGTTGGCCGCTGGCTGTCCTGTTATTGTTAGAATTCACATTCTCTCCCTCGAGTACAGAGCACCTTCTGATGGAGCGCTTCTTATATTGAAAAATGACAAGCATTAAGAACCCCATGCCACTTCATTGCTAAAATATTTACTAGAGCATGCTTGTTTCCTCCCTCTGAAAGTGCAGTGTATTTATAGGGGCATCCTGTAACAGACCATCATGCTCTGAGCAGTATTTTTGAAGAATAAGGCAATACTATGTATGAAGGGGTGGGGCAGGGCTCTTCTGTTGTCCCCTCCTGTTAGCAGGTGTTGGAAGCCTGCAGGGAGCTGCAGGAGCTGATTGACTGGAGCAGATTTGCTGTGGTATGTGGAGTGTGTTAAGTCCCTGCAGGGGATGGGAAAGGCTCACTGAGCTGAGGAATTTGGGGTCTAGGGTCTCTGCAGGAAATTGCAAGGAAAGACCAACTTTAGGTGAAAGGGGACATTTTGGTATTTTTTTTTGTTATCATTAGAATGCCAAATCCCAGGAATCTATTGGCATGTAAGTACTACAGGTCAGATCTTCTGCCGATGTGCAGTGGCAGGTTCATAATATACTCTCAGTAGCAGCTGGGAATCTGAGACTGTTGGGTAAGGGAAGATTCCTTCCCAGCTTCATGGCTGTGAGTGTTAGAAATAAGGTCCCTTAGCTCCTGTCCAGAAAGCAAGAATAATGGAAGATGGAGGTCACAGAAATGACAAGAAGAACTCTTGAAATCCAGTGTTGTCAGCACAAATGCAGCAATTGATTGAAAAGTGTCTGCTAACCAGGCAGCAAAGAGCCCAATTAGAACTGAAATAGCATGAGGGTCTATTTCAGAGTTTTATGATACCAACTCACACCACTCGACTAATTCAAAGTTCTGATGATTTTTCTTTCTGGGCTGGAATCAGCTGGGGATCACAAGCAGTCTTGGACTCACAGAAAATGTGTACCTACTGCAGGGCTTCTCAGAACTTCAGCTTTTAAGAGGTACAGTCATAAACACACTCTAAAGTGGAAAGACAGTCCTCTGATCTATCTGGGGGATGAACAAGGACCACCACAGAGTGTGACTGAGGACAGCTTGATCTTTACTCCATACTGTGAGGTCTGCTTGGACTTGCTATTTCTCCTGAATCAGAAATACATGCTAAAGTTGGCTCATCTGAAAAAGCATGTCTGGACTTAATTTGGACAATGTTTTAGGAAAACATGGTTAAGGTTTGATACAGAAGAACCTGTTATGGCCTCCCAGATATCTGGGAAATCTGTAACAGATTGATAATATTGAAAACTTGGGCTCTGACTGGGGAAATTAAAGCCTTTTAGACAGTCAGGGATATTTTCTTGCTGTCCTAATCTCTGACAAAGATGCTGCTCATATGGGAGAAACACGGCAGGAATTAGTAGACTTCATGGTGTGATTGAATGGTAGCAGTTCAGGACCTGGACTGCAAAGCAGGATGAGCAGACACAGGGCATGGTGTGACTTACCAACCCCGTGGTTCTGAATAGGGGTGAATGGTGTCTAGAGAGAAGAGGTCTTTGCAGATACTCTTGTGTTCTGTGTGTGCTAAGATTAGCTGTTTGATGAACAGCTAACAGACCCCAGGAACGAGTGAATTCAGTGTGTTAAGCTCCATGGCTACAGGCACCATTGATCACGCTTGCACAGCAGTTGTTTCATCTTTCAGATGGCTCTAGTCTTGAGTCAAAACTCGCATCAAACTGTTCAGCAAGGGGCAGGCCAATCTCTTAATCAATACAAGCAGCGGTGCAATGTTGAACAGCCAGTTACTTGAAGAATTCCTTTATCATGTAAGAATGCATAAAAGAGGTTCTTGATTGCTTGTGTCATTGCAGAAACTGGGATGGTTGCTACAGAAATCACAGTGTTAACCCTGGATATGTTCCAAGTTGAGAATTTTTGAGGAATCTTGTCAATGTTTGCATTTGCAGAATGGTTGCCTAGATAATGCTGAGTGCAAAATAAAGAAATGGAATGTGTGCCCATGGCATTAGCAATCTCAGTTGGCTTTATGGGGAAATACCAGCACAGAGTGCCCCAGATAAGGGGATGATGAACAGAGCTACCTCTTCATGTTCTTCTGTTATGCCCTCAATCCCACTCTGAGCTGATTTTTCTCTGTTAAAAGGTAAAACTATGCACCACTTTTCTCATTGTGAATGGCTGTTGCATTTTAACAAAACACCTCCAGCCTTCTCCTCATTAAGTTGAATGGGGCATTCTTCTGAACATCAGTCCAAGTTCACTCCAGAGATGTCTGCCTGTCCTAGCCAGATGAAGGAGTAAGAGCACTGTTCAGTTTGCAGAAGGGTGACAGGAAGTAGAGATGGTTGTGGGCACTGCTTACTCATGCTAAGGAGCTCTGTACCTTGCAACAGGAGAAGCCCTACGGAACTCTGAGGAACTGCTGGTGAATTGAGGCATTGCTTACTGTAAGCAGAGGTGGCTGACTGTGTCCCTCAGATTTTGAGTGTTTTGGTGCTTAAGACTCAATACAAATGCAAACTATTATCACTGTTTTGCTGCTGTTGCAGACATCTTCGCTTGGCAACAGCGGTTATTTCTAACTAGTTAACATGTTTGGAGGTCCCTTAAGGTGCAATGCAGCACTGTTGTAAGTGAACTCTATATATCTATATATTTGAAACTAACCAACACAACTTAAGAATTAAATTTCTCGTCCAGAAATCATTCCTACAGTGGAATAGAGTTGTGATAAAAGCAGTTCAGGCTTTAGAAAAGGTCACATAAAATGTTCTTCAATGCTGCATGATAGGTAGACAATACCATCTTACAATACCCAGTTCTCGAGTGGGTACTTTAGAAGCTTACATTGCCTGGCTTATTCTACATCATGAAAAAAAAAAAAGGAGATCCAGTCATTTTATTCTGGAAAGCATTCTTCCCATCTCTTTGGCTGTCATATGTATTTAACTGTAGTGCCCTCAAGGACAATGTGGTGGATCAGCATGCTAAGGGCTACGGTCTACAGCCTGTAGTTTTTCATTTCACATTGCTTAAGAATGGTCCTCTTTGTTTCCATTTTGAGCCACGGCTGAATTCTTACATGTTGTCTGATCTTCAGGCTCAAATACCCAAGAGAATAGGCAGCTGTGAATCAACCCTCTGTGTGCTTTCTAGCAGGTAGTATAGCACAGAAGGCAGTATACTTCTCATTTCTTTAAATTGATAGGGATTTGAAGGAAAAGACTTTAATAAAACAGTCACATGAATGATTATTTTCTTCCTGCTGATGATTCTGAACTGCATGCAGAAATATAAGAACCTTTTAACAGATCCCTATGGGTTTAAGCCCAGTCCTTTAGATTTATAATTAAAGCTCATTGTCTTTATGCTATCCTACACCTTATGAGAAGGATCACCTTTCTAATTACATGGTACCAGGAGGTCTGTCACATGCTTTTACTTAGTATTAAGGTACACAGTTGTGCTATTTTTTCTTCTCCTTTTCCTTCTTCAGTAGATTCTACATTATGTTTTGGAAATTTGACATCATGATATTATTTTTTTTTTCAGGCCAGATGTTTTGTCCTGCTACGTTAAGTCATCTTGACATACTGCCATGAAATGGAAACAACTGCTAGTTTTAACATTGTTCCATATCTTTATTAAAAGGTACGTCTCATGCATCTTAATTCCCCATATACATGCTATCTTCCTCTCTCCCCCCTCTCTCCCATTGTGCTTCTTTCTTTTCCTCTGTAAAGAAGAAGGCATATTAAAATTTCCTTGCTGTTCTGCCTGACTGGTTAATAAGGTTCTAGATAGCATAATGAATATGCAGTGCTATTGATCCTGTGTATGTGTGTGTGCGTGTGTGTGTCTGTGTGTGCATGTCTTTAATCACAGCTGGAATGCAAAATCAGGCTCCACCTTTCAACTCTATCTCCATCATGCTGAGAGAGTGAGAGAGAGCGAGACTGAGACTGCTAGACAGCTCGAAAGAGATTGCAGCTCAGATGTCCTGGAAAACAGCAAATCCCTCAGACCTGGCAGATTCCGTTACCATGAGAACTGCAGATATTTCCATTGTGATGGCTTGCTCTAGCAGCCATCTGTTACACCCATTTGATTAGGAAGTACAGTTCAGCTTGTATGGGATTTTCACTGCACCTTATCCCATGGCAGTGTACAGAAACTCTCTCTCTTTTTATATGCTAAACTCTATGTTTTTAAAGTGCTGTAATTTACTGAGGCTGAAGGCATTTAACAAAATGCTAGGAGGAGGTCACTGAGGGACAGTATCTCTGAGAAGAAAGAAGCACATGAGATACATGAAGGGGATTAGTGTCCAGTATATAAATAAGATCAACCCAGAAATTAACTGTATTTAGCAATTCCTCATCCTTGCCAGGGAGAGGAGCTTGATATACAGACCTCGCGAAACCATGATAAAATTAATAATTGCCTCATGCTATTTAATCCCACTCCATATATATTTATTGCATGCATGCAATAAATGCATGCAGCAAATATATTTCGGGTCCTCTCGAAAAAGGGGATGGTGATGACTCTCCCCAGATGCTTAACGTGGTGAAGTGACTGCACTGTATAATGATTAGATTAGCTCTAAAAATTTAATGGTGCTATTTGACTTTTCCTAGACACAGAACAACCTTAAACTTTCTTGAAGGTTTGCTGTAATTTACTGATTAAACCAATTGTTTGGACTAGTTGCGTCCCTTGGTGTAAATTTGTGGTGAAGGAAACGGTAATGGCACATCAAACGGGTATAAAAACAAAGGAGTCCCCTTCAATTAAAACTCTCCAGACATTCTTCCTAAGTGGCTGGCATTCCAGATTCAGAGTAATGTTATGCGTGGGGTAGTTGCCTGGAGTATCTTAAAATGACTGAAGGTCTTGTAAACTCAGTGAAGCTAATTAAATGCTCACACACTGAAATGAATTTCTGATTGCTGCTCAGGAGGCATTGAGGTCAGCTCCTCTTTTCATTGCCCACACTTTATGGCCAATGCCAGATACTAAATAAATCAGATCCTCAGAATCAGGGGCTCTGTGTTTTTTGTTCTTCTTATATATTCTCCCACCCGGCTGAACATAATTCCTTATCCGTCTTCATCTCGGCATGAAAAGTTTTCTCTTCTATTGTTTTTCCTCACATAGCACCAGATTACCATGGAGAAGACTATGATATCATAAGAAATGAATGAACATGTTTCTCACCATGGGTGAAATATACATTCCAGACCTAATAAAGTCAGAAATCATGTAATGGGCCTGGTAAAATGAGCTGCTTAGTTCGTGTAAATATAAATGGTTCTTTAGGGCTCTACTTCAACTAAGCAAGTTCTTAAGCACTTTGCTGAGTATGGAGAGGTATAAGAACATGTTTAAGAGCTTTTTTTTTTTTTTTTTTTTTTTTTTTTTTTTTTTTTCTGAATAGGGCTGGTTTTTAAAGTGGTTTGCTGAGTCAGGGCCTCAAAATATAAACATGGAAAGTCAAATTTCCATTCCATCGTATAATAAAAGATTTTTTTGTTGTTGTTGATCATCTTTACAGCAAAGGAGAACTTTCACTTCCTGCAGTTTTCCATCTTGCATAATCCTGGAGGCTGAACCACAGAGAAGAGAGTCCTTTTTTTTTCTCTCTCTCTCTTTTTTTTTTTTTCTTTTTTCTTTTCCAGACAGGGCACTTGTTTTATGAATGTGGTATCTGCCTTTGACAGGCAGCAGATGTATGGAAGCCCTGAAATCTGAAACAATAAATACCATTCAGAGTCTCACCACTGAACCTTCTTATAGTACTGCCTTTGTTAAATGAAACATTTACAGGAATACCATCCCCCCCTTCCCACCCACCTTCAAGGCTAGGATCTGAACCATGTTTTTAAAGTAAAGGTTAAGTACCTGAGGCATGAACAGTTGACATACAAAAGAAACTAAAGTAAATTTATCATTCGTTTGCCAGCTACGAGGTGTGTCGAGGGCTTTTTCTTTCTCTTTGTAACGCATGAGAAAACAAACCTGGGAAGTGTATGCAAGGAATATTTCTTTTCTACACTGGAATGTTAACATTTGCACCTTCTGACTTAATACTGTATATTTCTTTAGAGTCATCAATCTCATGAGAGTCATCTTGCCATCTGTACCAGCATTGCTCCAGGCTTCCATATGAAAGTCCAATCTGGCGGTATAAATACTGGATAATGAAGAGTAGGTGCTAAAGTTTCTGACTGGAAGAAGAGGCTGTGTCTATGAAGGATCTAAATTTATATATTAAACAAACAAACAATCTATGTTAATGTGGAAGTTCAACCAGAAATAACATGCATGTTCGTCCTCACGCCCTCTTTCACTCTCCATGTCCGTTTCTGATTTTTTTTCTTCAGCTTCTCTATTTAATAGAGTTCACCCAAGATCCAGGAGAAAAATGTTCTCTGTCCCTCCTGTTATACTCTGAAGATAACAAATAGGGGCAAGATGTTGACTTGCTGTAATGCAGGGTTCTTTTTTCCCTCCCTCTCCTTTTGCTCCCGGAAAGCTATAACTACATAGATTAGCAAAACTTCTGCAAGAATGGATGTAAAACAGATTTATCTCAGTGTCAGCTTTATCTGATCCATTCGGTCTTGCAGAGTTTGGATGGTTTCCTTTGTTACAATAACCAGCTTTCAAACATCTATATCCTTAGGGTATTAAATGTCAGCCTCTAGTGTACCGTTCAAGGATAAAAGATTGACAATACTGAAGTACTTTTTTTTTTTTTCTTCTTCTTCTTCTTTTTTTTTTTTCTTCTTCTCCAGCATTGGCAGAGTCTTTACTCTGCACACCACTGCTGACCCCAGATATGACCCACAGGAACTACTGGCGAAAGGAGCAAAAAGGTATTTCAGCTTATAGGCATTAGAAACTCTCTTCATTAATAGCCTTTTTGCAGACTTTTCAGATAGATTTCCTGTCATTGTGATGAGGATATATTTGTAACTGTGTCCCTTAAGTAAATGGCCAGTGGATAATTAATTGAACTAACTAGGACTTTCCGTACCGTATTTCCTATATATATATATATATATATATATATATTTCTTTTAGGGGAAAAGAATTATCTTCTTGGTGGTCTTGTGTCCTCTGTGCTGGATCTGCAGTTGTTTTCCACCTGTAAACTTGTTGGTCAAGCTTTTCGGCATTTATTCAAATAAAATTCTTAGGCACTCAGTTGAGATTGGTAATTTTTTTTTTTGTTTGTTTTGGTTGGCATAAGAACTGAAGAAAACGTGTCCAGATCAGGGACCAGCCAACATCCTCTTTAATTGCAGCCAACAGAACCGATGTGCTTTGGATACAGCTAACAAATACTGGAGGCCTGAAGGACGCTATTTGTTTTTCCTTCTCCTACTGATCTAGCCACTAGGACTGCTTCACTCCCCTGCTCTGTACAAGCAGGTAGGAACTCTGAGCTTCTCTTTACACAGTTCAGGAAGATGCAATGTCCTCTTCTACCTGAAGCTGCTGAATCTGCCAAATACTAGGTTCTACATTACTACCACACTGTTGAGGCTGATCCTGCTAGAAGCAGCATTTCAGAAGACAATGTTCGAGCCACATCAGGACTACAGTGTTGGCAATGAATAAGGTAGAGAACAAAATGTTGTTTTTGTATGCTGATGTGTATCTTCTGTCCAGTACCAATAGGCATATTACTGATAATATGGCCATAATTCTGGTTATAGTACAGTTCTCCTTGGCACTCCCATTGTTCATACTCCAGTCTCCCAAATAAGTGAGGTTGAATTAGGCTTATTACTGTTGTTCACTCTTAGATTACCCTCTTAGTGTACTGGACTCCAGCCCCTTTAATTAAAAGCTTGTGAACATGCATCCCATAAATAATTTGTCACCTTCACAGCTTTTTTTTTTTTTTTCTTTTCTTGTAAAGCAGAGCTAGTTGATGTTTTCTTTCCTACTGCTACCAATCTCTTCACTTTTTCAGTTCTGGAAACACTATCATGACTTATTCATTTTGCCATCATTGAGACATTTCTTAAAATGTATAGAAACATTTCTCAGTGAACATGTACAATTTTTCTTCTCTCATTAAAGAGCATAATTTTTTATCCCAGTTACCCATCAAATAGTATTGATAATTACTTTTGTTAACCAACTCTCATATAACAAAAGTGTGAAATAAAAAAAAAATAATAATGTCATTTTAACATTATGAATTCATGTGTGAAAGAAATGCTTTTTCAAGAGTAGCAATGACTGTTGGCCATAATTTTCTCATCAAAGTAGTATCCATGAAACAGCTAAGGGAGGAATATTGAGTTGCTGGCTGAATTATTCTGAGATTTTGTTCTGACAATTATTTGCATGTATATTTAAATTTCTTTGTCTCTGTATGGAGTTGAGTGTGTCCACACATCACTTGCTTTGAGGTATATGTATGCTTTACTTCATCTTTCATTACTTTCTGTCAGAAAGGATATGCCAAAACAAAGGTCTCATTTCAGGCAGCTTGGTCTGATAGATGTTTTTGTTTGTCCTCACACTGATGGACATAAAGCATGGACAACGTGATCCTTGTCTCTCTTATGGTGTTGTGAATCAGGATGAGCTTTGCTGCAATCAGTGGAGTTAGTCCACTCTTTAAAAGAGTGGACTTAGGAGAATCCTTAGAAGACTTAGGAGAATCCAGAATGCTTCTTTCTGCTTGGCACTTACAGTCTCCTCTAGACCAAGCCAACAAAATTTTAAAAAGCACCAAACAAAAAATGTCTTGTAGATGTCTAAATAGTCACCTATGAATTTCAGTTGTGGAAAATTTTGATCCAGTGTAATAACTGCTCTAGTCAAGATCTTTAAACATGAAGTGTGCTTACTTACACGGCAGCATGACAAGATGGGATAGTCCTCCTTGCCCCCCATTCCATCCCAGCTGCTGTTGCCCTGGTTCTTTGCAGTTTGTAGACCTATAGGTGTAGCTGGTGCAGCCCAAGAATGCAGTCTCATACATGTATACAGATTCCTAATTTGCCAGTGACTATTATTTTAAACATTTCCTCCAAGGCAAATACAAAAGGGGCTTTAGTATGTAATGTGTGTTTAAGCCTGTCTCTCCCTTTAAGTCTTGAGATCAGTTATTTACAGGAAGCAGACATCTAGGCAATCTTACCCTTTTCTTCGGTGCATTGAAGGCAGTGAAGGTTGCAATATTAATTGCTGCATCAGCCACTTTAAGATTTAATGTTTTTCCCCATTCTATAGGCAATGTATCTCTTGCATGATTTCCCACATAGTCTTCATTTTCACAGTCATCTGAATGATAAGCAACAATAATGTCTTTGGAAGTGATCCATAAATCATATTCAAATCCACGCATCCAAATGATCCTATTTTTAATCTTTAAACTACTGTAGTGTGTGCTTGCTAGTGCAGTTCTGTTGGAAGCATTATGTTCCCCACCTACATATTTCCTTCAAATCAGTGCTACTGCACCCCAAAATAAATAAATAAATCCAACCTGAAGCTTGACTAATAACTCACAGAAAAACTATGTGCAATGAAGAGTTCCCCAAATGATATAAAGTACTTATATGCACTGGAGAAAACACAATGTTTTATCAGGATCTATGGAAGGAAGATGAGCGGTTTGGGGTTTAGGTATCTGAATTGTCTTCACTGCTTTCCGTCAGAGTTTCTGAATGACCTTGGACCTGTTGCCCTTAGATAAAATATGCTTGTGATTATATAGCTGAGTTATAAATATGTATTAATTAAGAAACCCAGATTATTAATGTGAATATGCCACATCTATGTCCACTTCATTCCCTGTTTAAAACTGAAAATGGCAGACAAGTCAAAAAAATCTAAACATAGCAAACTGTGGATAGTGTTTAGATACAACCTAGGGTTTAGCAGCATGTAGTAACCACTCTAGACTGGGTTGGAGAGAGTTGGTTTATCTATTCTGACATCTTGCTTCTAATTTCATATGGTCCAATAAATTCTGAATCATGTAGATAAGGGTTAAACTGTTACTAAGAGAAGATTTATTATTATTATTATTATTATTATTATTCATCCTCAGATTAGTTTTCAGGTGGAGTTATCAAGGGGTGAGCAAAATGATTAATAATATATATATTTTTTTGCTTCTGTGGTCCTTCTCTTGCCACCAAAGTCAGAGTGGCTGGTGACTTCAGCAAAAAGAGTGGTGTGACTTTTCTCATCAAGGATTTGGAATGTCACCGATGAAGAAATTTGCATTAAAAGCTGGACCTTTGAAAAAGTCCAGCTCTACAGGAAGCCTGATTGGGTTGATTGTCAATTAATATTGTTCCTCTGCAGGGTTCCCATTTGGTGTCCCTTCCTCAATGCATGGGTCTGCTTTGCTGCTTATGAGGAATCAAGCCCTCCTTAACAGAAGAGCGAGTTCAGTGTGATGTCTGGTTTCTGAGTGATGTCTGGAAACTCTTGCAGACAAGAAGTTGCAGCTTTGGCTATCATTCAGAGTCTAGAGTAGTTTCCATCTTAACAACTTGGAAATGAGTTGATGTGATCTGGTTTCATTCAGTGTAAACTAGATTACAGGTCCATTGACTGATGAATTTTTGGGGGAAGTGAGAAGCCCCTAGCCCTTGCAAGCATGAGGAAAGGAGATGTTGTATTTGTGTAAACTGTGCATAATTAACTCCCTCATAGGCTGTGGACATGAGAGAATTGAGCTTTGGATGCATGTAGCCATAAACAGGGAAAGACAGGGTGAACCGAAACGTGCAAAAGCTGTGTCCTCTTTGGGCAGCCCTGCCAACATACAATTAAAGGGGAAAGAGGAGCAGCTTTAATGTCATGCTTCCCCACAGCACAGCTCCTTGGACAACACAGCCAATGACTCTTCCTGAGCACCCAGCTTGCTGCTGTTTCTCTGAATGAATATCTGTACCCACTGGGCTGTGTGGCAGGAAAGAAAGGATATTCTTTCATATCCACATCCATTTGCTGGCTCCTCATAAAAGATATGCTAGTATAAAATCCTGACCTGATCTTGTTCTTGTTCTGTATCAAAGGGTATAAATAATTCCAGGGTACAACGTTACCTTTTTTTTTTTTTTTTTTTTTTTTTTTTTTCCTTGTTACGTCTGTTGTTGTTGTTGTGGTCTTTATGTAGGCATTCCTGGGGCAAATGCTCTTCTTGACTGAGGCTGCAGCTGAAAATTCCCTTCCTTCCTTCCTTATCTGAACTCAGCTGGCCCACTGGGATCCTCGTAAAGATGAAATCAGGATTGATGCCAAGATTCACCAAGCTGATGGTTTTCATCCCTGTGCAGCAATAGTTGTCTCTTGTGGAGCTTTTTAGGGATCCCTTGCCCCACTGCCCTGTGTCTCTTACTGTCTATTGCTAAATCCAGAAGACTTGACTTGTGCCTAGCCATTTCCTTGCAGTTGGGTACCAAAGGAGGTAGGAAAAAAGATCCATCTTCCATTATCCCTGCTATCTAATGTGCACGTTAAAGCAGCGTCCACCTTTTGCCCACATTTTGTATGTTGCCTGCAGCTCTGGGAGAGTATGGGACATAGGTGGCTCTTACTCTGCTGCTTCTACATATGCCCATCACGTGGCCAGAAGTAGCAGGTGCACATCCCCTCCGCTGCCAGGACACCTCATTATGCAGATATCCCCCGAGGCAAGCAGGCTCCATAGTGCTACCCAAGCTGGAATGCTGCCTAATAACCACAATCCTGACCTGAATGCTAATGGACCTGTGACTTCAAAATGTTCTGTGCCCACTTCATGTGTTTCTCTTGAGGTTACCGAAGAGAAGTTTTTTATTCCAGTTGCTGGAAGGAGTCATGAGAGTATTTTTAGCTACAAGTGGGATTCTCAGAACATCTGACTTGGGGTTTTCAACCAAGTCATAGTTCAGGATGACAAGAAAAAATGTAATATTGGAAAGGATTTTGGCATTATATGGTATGCCAGGTTTCTGTACACTGTCTCAGCTCTGGTGCTGGAATTCCAGGCAAGCATGAGCTTCCACGTTAAGCATTTACCTAAACTGTATGTCCAAGCTGTATTGAAAAGATGCAGTAAAATCTCAGTGAGGGAACTTAAACTTTGCATCCACGCTAATGGGGGGATGTGGGCTATTCTCTTCAAGACAGTTCTGTCTGTTCAAGACGTTGTCTGACGAAGCGTTGACAGTATTGTAGGCTTTAATTGTTTAAATGTTCTGTTGAAAGCAAATCAATACAAAGGTTTTTAATGTGCAAGTGCAAGCAACTGTGGACTCTACCCAGATGCAATTTGGTGGATGTATACATATCATGAATAGGTGTCTCAGTGAGAATAAAAAGTTTTATTTTTTATCTATCAATATATCTGCGGACATACTATTTATGACTGTAGAAGAAATGACAATAGGGTTCAAAATACAGATGGAGACTCAGATCTTTTTAGGATAAAGCTTTTTACAGGCTTAGGGAATCTCAACACTGGTAAGACCGCTGATTTGGATTTTCTGTTTACATGCAAAGGGAAGTGTTTTAGTGTTTCTCATCTATGTGGATGCAGACAAAAACTCTCTTATGGCTCTTTGTTTTTGACTCAGCATTGGCAGCTCTCCTTTCCATTAGATGACACTGTAAAGATGTGAGAATTCCCATAGAAATGACATGTATCCTACACAGAGCTTCCATCCTGCAAGTGAATCTGCTGTAGTTCCCTTCCACATTTAAGAGTGGCAACATTTTCTTTCAGCCTTAGTCCTCTACGATAAATAAAAGTAACACTAACTATTGCAGAAAAATACATTCACCTCCAAATTATATATTTTTTTCAGTTTAAAAGTATGTAATTTCACAAGGAACACTCTGGGACTTATCCTGCTGTGAAACCATTGCTCTATTTCTCTCAGCAGTGGTAAGGTGCCCACGATTCTTAAACTGCTGAATAGCCCCTGTGAAAGTCAAGAGACCAGTATTGCAGATGACAGCTGATGTTGGGATATTGGCACACAGCTCAGAGTGATGTAACAGCTTGGGATTTTGCTCCAGGGTTCCCAGTGCTTGCATAGTTCACATGTGTCAGGCTCCTGGTTAATCATAGCTCACCGTATGGTGAATGTATTCTATTGACCAGTTTCAAAAAATTAATTTAAAAGAGATGACAGTGTCTGTCTTTTGCCATCTTCCCCACCCTAAAATAACAAAGTAAATGCCAACGGTTTGGACCCAGCTTCTACTGTAAGAGTTAGGCAACAAAGCAGAGAAAAAAGGAATGAGAAGAGTGTTTTAGAGATGAATACATGTTCAACTACAACAATAACAAGCATTTTCATGAACAAAAAATTCCTTCCTTCCTTCCTTTCCTTTCTTCCTTTCCTTCCTTTCTTTCCTTTTTTTCTTTCTTTCCCTTTCCTTTTCCCTTTCCCTTTCCCTTTCCCTTCCGTTTCCCTTTCCGTTTCCCTTCCCCTTCCCCTTCCCCTTCCCCTTCCCCTTTCCTTTCCCCTTTCTTTTTTTTTTCTTTTTTCCCCAGGTATGTTATTAGACAGTTGAAGAAAAGTCACAAATTGCCAGGAAACAGACAGGCTGGTGGAAAGATAATGCAAACAACACCATAAAATTGACTGTCTGCAGAAGACATTTTCATGTATTAATTACAGGTGTGCAACTGAGCTGATGCTAAGCTATGACTAGGAATTAACAACGCAAAAGAGCATTTTTGTTGCCTACCCCCTCCCTCTTATCCCCCCCTCCCTTTCCTTCAGCTTCAGACTAGTTTTTCTGAACTATACATTGCTGATTTTGACAGTCTTCCTCTTACTTTGGCTCCAGCTGCTACTTCCACCCCCAGCCTGGCTCAGCCACCTTGTTATTAATCACATTTGTCTGAGTGCTTGGAGATACCCAAGCAAGTCTAGGCTTCAGCAATTTGAAATCTAAGAGCTCTTCTTATTTTGGAGCAATGCCAGCTGCTCTTCTCTGACCACCAGTCCAGACGGAGATAATCCAGCTCATCCAGAGGGAAGTCAATGCAAGCATGGTGCTGCCACTTTGTGGTGACGGACACCTTTCTGCTGAGGGGGTGTGATTGCATGAACAGTGGGACAGAGCGCGGTAAAGTTATCTAGGAAAATGTAATTTTTTAAGAATAGATGGAAGTGTGAACATGAACCTTTGATTAGAGATTGCCTATAATGGCTAATTAATAACATTTCTTGGGGAGAATGTCTATATGTGTGTGAGAACATACGTGTGTGTATTGTGGTTGTTGTTGTTGTTGTGTATGTGTGTGTTTTTTTTTTCCCCCAAAGGAAATCCCATTTTTCTTTCCAAGATGTTCCTTTTTATTTTTATTCCCCCTCTAGTGAATTACTTTCCTTCTAGAACCAAAATATATCTATATGATGAGGAAAAGCAGGGGAATTCTTAAAATCTCCTTTAAAATTTTCCATGAAGACCACCATTTTTTGCTCATTATCTCTGAAATATATCATCAAACACAGCCAATTTTCCCACCCCCTTAAGAAGACTGTGGCATTGTCATGTCCTTACTCCACTTGCCCTTTCTTTTTCTCCATCTTTCAGCTATGTATAGTGAGTTAGGTTCCCTTACCTTTTACTCATACATCATACCTTCCAACATACTTATCTTTAACGCTGTTCTTTGTATTCACTCTATTTTATTGCCATCCTCTTTATATTGAGTTGCCCAAAACTGATCACAGTTTTCCAAGAGGGGCCTCACCAGGGCTGTGTGCAGAGGAATTATTACCTCTGTAGTCCTGCAAGTAATTCTGCTCCACATCCCAGTATGGTATTTGCCTCTTTGTGCTACAGTCTCTCACTGTGAGCTCATATTTAATCTGTCATCCACTATCACTCCCTAAATAAGTCCTGCAGCACTTCCCCTTTAGTAATAAAAACACAGAAAAAATGTTTGAAGAAAAAGTGAGTTATCCCCTTGGGTGGCTCTTTTGAGAAAACCTGGGTTTACATACAGCTGCAAAGACACTGAAACACAACCTCATGCATTGCTTCCACATATCTGGATTTTGCGGCTCTAATGCCAAGAGTCAAAACAGATATGGCATTTCCTATTTGTACATATTTTCTGAATGTTTGCTGGTTGCAGTCCTGGACTACCCAGAGCTTTGATACAATGGAGGAATGCCACATCTACTTTTAGAGTTCATATCTACTAGATTTAGAGCTCAGAAATCCTGCTGTGCTTTAAGTAGTTTGGAGGTATGTGCTGTGAATGTTGCTTCAGTTACTTGATATTTTATGGAAATTGAGTGAATGCTACTGTATATGGACAAAAGTGGGACAGGGCTTGAGTCACAGTTTTTACCATCTCTAGGTTTGGAGAGTTCTTCACTCTCCAGACTGGATTCCTTTCCAGCACTTCAGAGTGAGCATTTTCTCAGAACTGCCTGTCTTTCTTTTCTACTGCTGAATTTATTTAGAAGAACTTTGTTGATATTTGAAGTTGAAAAGCCTGCACAGTGTTTAATCTTCTCCTTCTTTTTGGCCAATGAGTTGTCCTTCCAGAATAAAAATCCTCTCCTTTTTAGTCCATCTGATTATTCAACCCAATTAATCACTGTGAAAAACACCACAGAGGATCTGTAAACATTGTGTAGAGAAATTTGATGAGCACATATTTACCTTCAGAGGGCTACAGGAATTACGATGTGTCAAATTGTAGTGTATTGCATATGTGGATAGTCTGTTATTTTACTGCTCAGCCATTTCTTTATTGTGAATCAACCTAACACTGTTAAACCAAAAATACAGATTTCTCCTTCTTCCCTTATTTCTAAGATCTGCTTGACGGTTTCACTCTTGCTCTCCCTGAAGGATACCAAGAATAACAAACTGCAGATGAGCAGCTCTTGGAAATGCCCAAACAGCCAAGTGAAAGAACTGAATGGTGCAGGAAGATAGACCCTATAAATATTGCAGAACACCAGCATTGCTAACGTGCTCCCTCACTCCCAATTGCAGCATTAGAGTGTATGTTCATAAGGCACACCACCCTGAAATTGATGGGAACCTCCCTGTGGACCACATGGTTTGTGTACTAAGCCTCCAGATTCTTGCAGTGAACTCTTGCTGCTACAAAGAGCTCTTAAAATTACATTTAAATTGGAAATAGAAATCTCCTCAGCCCTGACATTGGAGCAGAGTTGTTATTTCCCATGCCTGTCTTCTCTCACTCAGGAAGCTGCTGCAACATGAAACCTTCTGATTGTTCCTCCTTCAAATGCCTCTCTCAGCTGCCTGAACTCCACTATTTCCTTGTGAAAGGAGGGAAAATATGGGAATTTAGGCAAGCAGAACGGTCCTTATGCTCAGCCTGAAGAAGAAAGGTCAAGAGGGGTCTGATTTTCCCAGCCACTGAAATGTGTTTACCTTCTCCCCCCGCTTTTTTTTTTTTTTTTTTTTTTTTTAAGAACCTGTAAAATGCAATCCCCAATTCAGCAAACTGCTACAGCAAAACCAAAGACTAAAGAGTGTCTTCAGGTGTGCTTTAGGGCTCATAAGGAGATATATTTCAGCAATTCATTGTTGTAGAGCCAGGTAATGGAGAGAAAGCATCTGTAGGCAGCTGTGTACAGCTCTGGAGACGCAGTTTTTCTGTAGAACAGAAACTTTAGATGCTAGATCTGCTCAGCTTAACAGGAAGGTAAACAAGAGGGAACATAAGTGTTGGGTTATAAATATACTATACTATATAAATACAATAAAATATACTAGGGTGGGTTTGAAGAGTTCAGGGAGAAATTTTTTAGTAAAGAACAGAGCCTTTGATAAGAAGAAATGATTACAAGATTTTTGCTGAGACACTTTCTTTCTTTTTTTTTTTTTTTTTTTTTTTTGGAAATTCAGTGAAGATCCTTAATGACCAGAAGAAGGAGGCTCTGAAGCAGCCTCCCAGCAAGGAAAACTGTGCAGAGAAAAGCTTAGCTAGACTTCTGTCTATTTGCAAGTGGTATTTTATGATCTGTTTGCATGTAGTCACTCACAAGTGCTCCAGATGTGTCCCTCTAGGAATCTGTAATTCAGCTGCTTGTCTTAGGAAGTGAAGATTTTTTTGTCTAGACTGAGAGGTATCCTGAAGAAATATAAGAATACATGGGTGTTGTGAACATTGTCCATTTGTGTTAATTCACTAGATGTGCATGTGATATGTACAGCTGTTTAAAACACCGAACAATTAATCTCCCAAGCATTTAATAAGGTGTTCAGAGAAAGGCAGTGTGGTCACAGTTGCAGACTGAGTCATGGCCATATTACTTAAACAAGAACATTGTTTGGGTTCTTCTTGGAAGAGGAAAGAGTACTGGCATCTCTGTCTGACTTTAAATGGGAAATCTTGAGACGTCCATTATAAAGGCAACAAGTCTGGGCAAAATGGGTGCTTGGCTTCAACTCGTAATCTCAAATTCAAGTTACCAGTTTTCCTATGGGAATCAAAACATCACAATGATTCCTAACTTTAAGCCTTAAAAGGAGAGTGGTGATGTGGAGAACTTACACTGTCATAAAGCAGATAGCAGGAGTGAGTTTTGTGTGTGTGCTACTTCTTGAGTTGGTTGTCATCTAAAAACAAAATCCAACAAGTGAAGTTTAGTGACCAAATAAATAAATAAATAAAAAGCAAGGAAAGAATAACTGTCTGCATTGAGTGAATACCAAACCAAGCTCTATCCTTCTTCTGAATCTGAGGTCTTTCTACTCTGCCTGAATTTGGTAGTGTGGATTTCTTTACTGAAAATGATCTTCCTCTTGGAAACTCATCACATGTGTCTGGAAGGAGAACCTTTCTTGGTCATGTACCATGCAGTGCAGCTGATTTGGAGCAATATGGAGTTGCTTTGATTTCCCCTTTATCAGGCAGCATACCAGGACTCAAAAATAGAGCAGCTCTATTGTCTGGTGCTCTACTTCAGGCATCCAGTGATGTCTGCCAAAGGCTGCATTCCCTTGCAGAGGTCTGCAGCTGAGCAGGACTGACTAGAGGATGAGGTGATATGTGCTTGCTCTCAGGATCACACAGTGATCCTCCTTGCACTTCAAATAAAGCTACTGTCAGGAACTGGACAATGTGAAAAGCTCCCACTTCTTTTGGTTCAGTCTCTGGTCACTTCTCTCACCACCATTCCTTTCCTAGTTTGGAGACAGATTGGAGCATTTCCTTCTTTTGTTTATTTCACAGGGGAACAAATGGTTCATTTCCCTCTGTCCCAGCTGCTCTGAAAGGTTTTCTAGCTTCTCCAGAATATATTATGCAATGCTGCAGAGCAAGCCCTTTTTTCTTTTTGACGCCGTGCCTTTACCATGTATTGTAATCTGTCTGCTCTGATTAGGTTCATCCTATAGAATCACTGCCAAATTCTGTTTTATGCAGCAATGTTTAGTCTTCAGCCTGGGAGCTATGTATAGTCCTTTTAAGATGTTCATATATCAATATCAGTCCTGACTAATCCTGAGAAGCTTTGGATGGCAGGAAGAAGGAAAGCTTGAAGTTAGCTGTGCAGGTTATGGGACAAACTCTGTGATCTACTCTGGCCAAACCTCTACTGCCATCAGTGAAAGCTGGTTTTGAGACCAAAGCAGCAACTTTTGTTTCTGGTGTAGCTGTACCACTGTCTCAGCAAGGACTGTGTTCCACTTCTGTTAAAGTTCCACTCTGGGCTTGATTTTAGTAGGGACCCAACAGAACCCCACCTTTCCACTGAACACATTGATGAGGTGAAAGTAGGTTTAACCCATTTAACGCTTCTATTTGAGAAAACCATCACTCCCATATTTTCTCACATTTTACTTAAATATGGGTGGACTTCATACCATTATTACCGCTGACCTTAGCAGCTTATTATTCTCTAATCACCACTTATATGGATGGCATGGGCATGTGGAATCCAGGCAGGCTGGTGCAGCCTTGCACACACACACAAACACACACACACACACACAGAGATCCCAGAGCAACCCTGGGAAAAAAATAAGATCCTGAGGTCCTTTACAAAACTGTGGTTTGTATGTTTACCAAAGCTTGGTTAAAATATCAGGCTGTGGAGAAATTGCAAACATTTTGATGTAAGAAGCCGCCCCAGTTTTGTGGAGGGGTATAATTGCTGGGGCTTTGCTGCTTGTGATGCCTTATGATAAGAAAGGATGGGTAATCCTGCTGCCAAAGGCACAGGGAATTAAGAAGCCACGGTTGCATGGGAGTTGTGTTGGCTGAGAAGGCCACTTAGCAAATTCCTTACTTGAGCATTCAAGGGCACTCTCTCGCAACTCGATCCTCACTTTTCCAAGCACATGGAGGAGAAGAATGTTTCACTGTCCAGAAAGCACCCGGGCCTTGAGATAAATGAGAATTGAAACAAACGTTTCCATTCATATCAGGGGCCCCTCCTCACTAGCGTCCTCACTGATCTGTAAAAACCTTCTTTGTAAGTGGTTTCTAAAGCATAATCTGTGCTTTTAATACTTTTTGATTGAATAATTCCAATGTAAGTTTTGTTTTTTAAAGGTTTTGAGAAGTGTAGTAAGTAGCAAAAGTTTTTAATAGAAACCTGAAGCCACTGACTGAGGAAAATTTCCTCACGACTGTTCCTGTTGTGGAGAAAACTGGAGGAAAATCAAGCCCAAAGCACCGAGGGTCATGTGAATAGCTAGAGTGGAATTCAGGGGCTTCGTTTCAGTAATTGCAGTGAAATTGCTCCCAGCAGAGGCAAGGAGAAGAGAAATTTTAAAGGTCCAAGCAGACAATAACAGAGCTTTACCTGCCTTCCTAAAGCATTGAAGGAGCATGGAATTAACTTACAGAAGCAGGACTTTCCTTTTCAGAACAAAAGTATCCTTTTCTTTCACCACCCACAATTCCACACCAGATATTGAGTGTGCTTTACAGGGAACAGGATTTTTTTTACCCCAGAGAAAGAAAACAGGCCTGAAATGGTAAAAATGAAATGCAACTTGAGTTTGTGTTGGGGGGAAGGATGGCTTGTTCTTTTCTTTCTTTCTTTCTTTCTTTCT
>NC_048926.1:51880823-51916270 GCF_011077185.1 Oxyura jamaicensis | reverse complement strand
CTCCTCTCCTCTCCTTTCCTTTCTTCTCTTTTCTCCTCTCTTTTCTTCTTTTCTTTCCTTTTCTTTTTCCAGAAGTATTATATCACCAGTATCGAGAAGTACTATATAGCCAGTATCAGTATCAGTATTTTCTTTTTTTCCAGAAGTATTATATCACCTACGTCTGTGGCCGTTTTTTGTTTCCAACAGTGCAGTGTTCCCTCTGCATGCTTTCTGAGACTTTACCTCATCTTTCCCAAATCACCAGTTTAGATGAAATGCAGTGTGGCTTCCTTAGTATGAACTTGGACAATCATACTTATTCACAAAATGAACAACATTTAAAAATAGCTATATGATCAATTTTGTGCTGTTCTATTGCAAAACAATCATTCTGTATCAATGATCAAATTATTTAATGTGCTTATTCCTTTCTTACACACACTTATTTGTTCATATCTCATTTGCCTGCTAAGAGCAAATATTACAATTTATTAGATATTTCTTGCTTTCAAGTTTCACTGTGTTTGCCCCATATCATTGAGTGCTTATTATATCTAACTCATCCATTTCTAGATCTGTTTACACCTATAAATATGCCTAGTTTATCATTTGATACTGTCCCCTATTCCTTTGCCAAAACACGGCTGGCTCCCTTTTATCTTGTGTTTTAAACTAGTAAATATGAGTGTTCATGAAAGATGAGGTATATAACAAACTTGTCTCTAGTTGTGCAATCAAGTGTAAGTGTGGCTGCCTTTAAACAGAATGTGTCAATTCTGTGATCTCTGTGATTTCTTTTAATAGGGCTGTTGTAACTTGTCTCCTGCTACACTGAAATACACATTAGGTGTATTCTTAGTAATAAGACCACTGCTCATGAATATACACAAGTAGCTTTGTAGCACAGGTGGGGAATGACAGCCCTGGTGCTCTGTAGGCAGGATTAAATCAATAGGTTTTCCTGGACAAGCTGCTTTAACTGCAGTGGAAAGCACTAACTATTTCCAAATACACCATATTTTGCTTATATGGTGTATTTGGAAATATACTGCCGCCCTGGTGGGATGTCTGGCTGAACTATTAATTGGGATAAAGTAGCCAGTGCAATTGAGAGAATGTCCTTTCTTGCCTTCTGACTACTCCCTTACTTGTCCTCTAGAGTTTCTCAGTGTTTTTTGCATCCTAACACCCCGCTTCAGTTCAGCTGTCATTGGACATGTGCACACACATATATGTGATCCACCTCCCACCTCCAAACAGGAGCCTCTGTATAAAACACCCTTCATAGGGCCTGGTGCTGGTGGAAGTGGTGATGCTGGTTAAACACCCTGTGTGACACTTGTGTGGTTTGGCAGGGGAAGGTGGGAACACGTAGCACACCAGCAGCCTCAGTGATGGGGCACTATGTCCTTCAACAGGTTCAGAACAGCTCTGTCCCTCGCTCCATGCAAATTCATGCCTATGAGATCCTGCTTTTAGAGCTTGATTGAGGATGTGACATTGGTACTATTTCCATCTGTCTGATTGTTCTTTTTGAGTATGCAAGTAAGCACATCGGGTTTGGAGGCAGTGTTGATCATGCGCACACATCAGGCCTGAATTATGTTCGCATAAATGAATGGGCAGGGTTCTGATGGCTTCAACAAGGGGGTAGATCAGGCTGGAGGAGCGTGCATATTACACCAACTCTGCAAAGTACCTCTAAAGTGTTTGCTGAAGTACTGAAATGTTATCATCTTATGAAAAGTTTTAATCTCTTTTTCATTTCGCCTCATAATCTTTTCTTCCGGGCTAGTCAGTAGAAAAAATAGCAACATGCAGACACAGCAGGTATTTTCTGATACACAGACATTGGATTGCATTTGTGAATGTGGTTGTTTGTATTTTGTTTATGGAACCTGCTTACTCTCTGCCTCATGTTAGTCATATTTTTTTCATGTGTCTTAGTTCCTCACTCAATGAAGTTGACTCTAGTAAGATTATCTGGAAATGACAGGTTATGCTTGATTCCAGAGGAGCCATACAAGGAGATGAAGAATATTTCCCTACTCCATAGTTACATAGCAGCATTGCATATTCTAAGAAGACAATGGGTGAATGGTTGTGGAATGGAATGAGTAGAAAGAGGATCAAGCAGATCAACCCCATATAAAATAAGGTTCTGCCTGAAGAAGATATTTTAGGGTCTCTTCATCTGGTTCCACCCTCAGGACAAAGGATGTAAAGGTAATGTTAGGCAGCTGACTCTAACAATTAAGATTCGCTCTCTTCTTTCATTCCAGGAAGAGGGAGAATGACCCTCTGGTGAGGGCTAACTCCACTGAGAGTTTCCAGTAGAGATCACCAGAAGCGATATCAGGTAATACTGGCAACTACTGGACAAGCTGCTTGCCTTCTTGCTCATTTCAGTTGTGCAAAGGTTAATATTAGGGTCTGAAGATATGCTCTCATAATAAATAAAAGTGAGGGATGGTAATATTTTATTTAACTTATTTCAGGACAGATATTCTATCCGTTCACCCCCAAGAAAACTGTTTGAAAGCTGTTTTTCATCTGTTCCTTTGTGATGAAAGGAAAAATTATCTGTTAAGAGCATATCTGGAGCGAGGCAATCCCACCCTAAAATTTAATGGATTAGTGGCAGGTCCAAAGCCCACTGAAAACAGGCTCCTGGTGAGTCTAGTGGGATTTCAGATCAAGGTTAGAATGTTTGAAGCTCTGAATAATGTCTTTGATTATTTGTGTACTTCTCTCCCCTCATCATAATCTCTGCCTCTTGCTCTTGAGCCAGGAGTAGCAAGACAGTGATTTGAAAGACTTACCTAGCAAGATAGTAGCCTTGCTGTAAAGTTGTATGTCTTGCTGTCTGCAGTACTAGAATCAGCCTTGAGTGACCCTGTAGAGTAAATGTACTGTACAGTCCCATAAGATTTCATTTTCTTGTTGTTGTTGTTGTTGTTGTTCAGGGTTTACTACAAACCTTTGAACAATTTTTGTTCCTCCTTGTAACCCTGTGTTTTTGCTGAAATGTGGAAACAGTACAACTGGTGTCCTTTCTCCCTTCTGTCTGTGACTTCTTTGCCAGTATCTTGATCCATAGTTTGCAGCAATGAAAAAGAGACATAAAGACAGCCCTGCACCAACTGAAGGTAGCTTTGGCTTCTTTTGCTTGGGTGTAAACCTCTTAAACAAAATAGAAGTAAAGGAGATTCAGAACCAATTTCACACTATTGATAAATTCACCATTTGATGCTCTTTTGGAAGAATCCATTTTACACAGTTTGCATCTAGTTTTGAATGCTTGCATTGTACCATATGTAATTTGGAAACTATTTTCTGTGGTCATGAATTTCTCCCTGGAGTGTCTTTCCAGGTAATCAAATGTTAGTGCCTTTGTGCACTTCAGAGATGCAAGTCTTCCTTTTATTAAGTGCTTTGCATTCCTAACATGATGTTCATCCTCACTGACTGGGTGCCTACCTCCGACTGAGAGACTAGTGACTGAGAACTGGAAAGTGTTTGGTTAAAACGGTAGAAGATGTATTGGAATCTTTCTCCTTCCCATGAGCCAGACGTAATCCTGACTCTCCTTGGAGGAAAGTGCATTGACTATGATAACAAAAAGATTTATAAAATCATTGCAATCCGACTAAAAATTACTGTGTTTTTTTTTTTTTTTTTTTTAATTATTTTTTTTTTTAATTACTATTTTTTTTAAAAAATTACTTTTTTTTTTTTTTCTGATTCTCATGGGTCTGAATCCAGCAACCCCAGTGAATCCCCAGTAGGAGTCTCTGCATGGTCTGTAAAGAGAGCTTGACGAGGTTCACAACAAAGAAACAAAGACAATGTTTCAGAGATGTATAGTGACATTTTCCATTATATACAGAGTGGAGTATGATTGTGTGTATTTGGATCAATCCCAGCACTTTTCAAGTTTCATGTATTTTGCCTCTTCCACTAGGGACACATAATGAATCAGAGAGCATGAATGGCAAAAATGCAGAGAAATGCCATCTGTCTCTTGCGCAGAATCTCTCCTATCCTGGAGTCACCCGTTATTCTGGTGTGGAAACAGAACTGCTGGGGAGTGTTTTGGAGGACAAATGAGTTTCCTGTGGGCCTCTTTCCCTCTTCCTCTTTAAAGGAAGTCCAGTAATTTAAGGGTGGTTAGAAACATACTCTTAAAAACATTTAACTATGGTAGCTGAGTACCTATAAACCTAAGAGTGCTAGGCTCTGCCTCTTTGCTTAACAAACTAGTGACCATAGAGGCCACCCATCCTGCAGCAGTTTTTTTCATGAGACTAAGGAAGGAACAAAAGGAATGATGGCAATTTGTTTCTTATCAGAGGAAGTCTACTTCAAGAATGACTCACAGGAGTAATTATCTGTCAAATTGTCTCTATGTGTAGGAAGAGTCCGCATTTCCTTTCCTCGGTCTCAATTCATTGAGGTTAGTTACCAAGCTTGTCATTACTTCAAGAGGATTTCTTTGTTATTTGGTGGGTTCTTGGTGCTTAGGAACGGATGTGATTCTTGGAATGAGTTTTAAATTCCCAGTGCTTTGCAAGGTTCAATATCTTACAAAAACTTACAGGAGTAGTGTAGCCACACTAGATCAGAGTGCTGATTATTCTCATTCTGATTTTGACACAGTCCAACTGCAAATTAATACATGGAGAGTGAAATATCCAAAATGCAGTTAAGCAATTGTATCAAACTGTGACACAAGACAGAACATATTCTTCCTAATCCATGTGAGCTGTCCATATACACAATAAATACTGAGGTCTGCCTACCAGTCTTGTAAAGCTATTTTGAGAACTGGTTGAAAAAAAGCAGAAGGAAAAAAAGTGATGATTTTTTTTTTTCACTTCTCACATTATTGAAAAAAAAAAAAATTGTCAGAAGTTTCCTTAAAGCATGGAGTTTTCAACAAAGTTCACTCTGCTCTTTGTTGCTAACATAGCCAAGAACATTGTTTACAGCCATCAAGGCATTACTGTTGCAGAAAACCTACAAATGATGTGCAGGTGGCCTCCACAAGCAGTGTCCACCTGTTCATTAAAAACATCACTGTTCTTTCTCCTTAACTTCTTGGCTTGAAGTTTTGTCTCTATCTTACATCAAACAACAGGGCAGAAAGGAGGACCTGAATATTATCCAGCTCACTTCCATCTTTTTATCTGATTCTTCTATGAAGAACCCTTGCCTGGGTGATCTGTCATTCGTAACCCAATTGTATCTTGCTTTTTTCTTTTCTTCGAAGAGAAGTCATCAAAGGGGAGTGAGGGTTAAAATGTGTTGTGGAATACCATCACAGATTGCAAGGCCAATGCTGTCTGGCTTCCTGCATGACAGAAACAAGAGAGTGGCCTCCAGGAACTTGTGCACTAAGCCTGCAGTTATCTTCACTCTGTGGTAGGGAATTACAGTAGCTAGTGGCAGCAATCAAAGGTGAATAGAATCACCTTTTTTTCCATTGCTTTCCAGGATGGAATCCAGAATTGTTTCCCTCTGCCACAGGAGAGCTTTCTACCAGGCAGCATGTGTTTAAGTAAATAGAAAGAGATTTACCCTCTGTAGGTTGCGTGGAGTCATTCAAACTTGAGATTGGTCTAAGGCATAGCATGAAAGGAGGTTACATACACTGTGCCTTAAGACACAGGAGGAAATGTGGCCATCCAAACAGCAGTAAACTGGCTTTAGCGTGTCAGGAACCCCATAGGCATGGAAATAACTATGAGTAGCCAAACCCTTGTACCTTTATTTAGCAACCCTGGAGTTCAAGTCGTGTAAAGTCTATTTAACAGGCTTTCTCCTCCCAGATTTGGTTCGATTGAGCTTGAGTCAGAGAGTCAGAAGTAGTTTCAGGTTATCTGGGGAAAAGACAGAGAGGGAGAAAATAGATGAGACTCTCTTCAAGTAAAAGTAATATTTTTTTTTTGTTAAAATGCATTGTATTTTTATAGTGTCTGAAAATGATTCTCAGGCACTAATCTCATCTTCAGAGTGTAGTTATGAGGTGAACAGGTGATGTCTACTTATGCGATGAAGAAATCATGTAAGATATTTTCCCTCTTTTTCTCACAGGATTAACTTTGCTAGGTGCAAACATGGGGGACTTTACACTTAAACCAAATGAGAATTTGGAGGCTTATATTTATGAATAACTCAGTTTACCTAGAAATTCCCTCAAAGGTGTAATGGCATGGAGACGTGTTTTAAAAAAGACTATAAACATAAAAGACTAATCTTATGTTAGCAATGCTCAAATGATGTGTTGTAGGTACCAGTTTTGCATCAGAAGAAGAGAAATTGTTTAGGACAGAAAGCTAAGAAAGAAAACCTGCATCCAAATGAAACTCTGGGGAGGTCATTAGCAAGGCAGGATACAACTACCTGAGCTGGAGTTGGAGCAGGACACAGGCATTGTTGATGCTACATGTGTGAAAAATGCAATGGGATCCAAAGGCATATATAAATAAGTAAATATATCAAAGGGGGTGTACATACTGTTCATCTGTACTTGTGTGTATACTTACCATCTCCGTGTGAAAAATGAACCTGGCTGAGAAACAGAAGGAGGGTTGAAAGGAAGGGAAAGAAATCAAAAGTAGTTCTAATTGTTTTCTAATTTTGTTTCCCTTTGCTAGTTGTAGCTCATAAGAAGAGTATTTATGTGCCAGGCATGCATTTAAAATGTACGCAAACATGACTTGCCCTTTGCATGTCCTCAGAACAGCTGAATGCACAAGTGCAAGCTTGCATTTTGCAGACACAGTTTGGCACTTTCAGATCTCCTTTGTTTCAAATCCTGTCCCACTGCAGTTCAGACAGCATTTTTAAGAGTCCCTTCAGCATCGTCTTGTTTATGATGACACCCCAGGAAATCAGCACTACCCAGACTTCACTGGATGGAATAATGTAGCTCTTATTTAACATGCACAAAGTAATAGGTAGGTCAGATCTTCTGCTGATGTTTCTCCAGCAGCTGAGGTACAGCAGCAAGGACCTTACCAGAAGTAATCCCATTGTGTTAAAGACTGTAAAGCAGTGCATCAGCTGGGGTTCTGACCACCTGCCTCCAATACCCTGGCTGTACCCTTAAAAATAACCCAAATAAACAGAGAGTCTGCTTGATGCCCTTTGGGCTTTTTCAGATAGTTCATAAATTTATTTTACCGGCTGCCCAACACAGATCAACTGCTATGTTAAAAGGACGAAGAAATGAGCTTGAAGACTGCTAAAAAACATTAAGGAAGAGTGGGAGAAAAGCCTGGCACCTGACTGACCTCTTTGGTGAGGGCCAACTTTGCTGCATAAACAGAGGAAGTAGCCATTCTTGATAACTTCTCATTTTGATAAAGGTCGTGTCACCACCTGGCCTGCCAAACTTGCATTCCTCCTGACCAAAGAAAGATGTGTTCCTTGCCAGCATCAGAGGAACTGGAGGGAGGAGTGAGTTTGGTTTTCCAGCCAGCCACTACATTCTTCAGGCCAGATTTTATGATTTGACTCTCTGGAATAAAGTCAGAGTTTTTCTATTGTTCATATGATGTTTCTATATGAAATGAATGTCTCTGATCTTCAGTTCTCTTTTACTGAGGTAGTCTTTCTCTCAGAGGTGAATAGCAAACAAGACATTCTTTTTGGTGCATACTGCCACTACACCTTTATATGCAGGATTCCAGACCATGGCTAAGGGATACATTGAAAATTATACCTTGAAATAGACCTTGGAAACATAAGTAATTTAGCTTTTAATTGTTCTCCCTAAGTGAAATGAAGAGAAGGAAGAAAAGATAGTTAAGGAAAAAAAAATTCTGCCAGATCAGAGGTTTCAACATAGCAGTTGAATTAACATTGATTGAAATTCTGTTGAATTAGGATATGAGATACATCCTGCATCAGAAGGGGGAAGACCTGTATAGGTCCCACTCCAGGCCAGGTTAAAGAGAAGAGCTGTCTTAAAGAAAACCAAGAACATGTGTAAGATCTCCCTTGGCTTTCAGTTCGACAGGGAAACTGCAGAAATATAACAAACTAAATACGAAGAAATGAATCCCTGGGTATCCCATCCCATCTGAAGCTTTTTACTGCAGCCAGTGAAGACAGCCTTTTACCTCTCCAGTATGCAGCTGCACATCCAATGTACCTCACGACACCTTTTAGAGGGAACACTACCACAACAGGAAAACTTCAGCCTAACTTGCAAAAAGGGAACTTGGCTTTAAATTTTGCCTTGGGCAAACATGAATGAGATGGACATTTCCTTCCTTCTGCAATCTTACTCTACATTACTGAAGAAGGGGTTGTTCAGCATGCGCTGAAGATGACCTGTTTTGGTAGTTCTTGATCAATGCAAGAACAGTACAGTTTCACCTCTGGAACCAAATCAAAATCAGCAACATGCTGATGTTGTTGGAATCCTGTCTGCCAATCGCATGGGGCACATCTGCTGCCAGTGTGTATTTTTAGGTCTTCTGCTGTCATTATCTTTCAGAGAATACACTAGGAGCTGCAGAGAAGGTGAGGTGCTTGTAAACAGGGACCAGAGGGTCTCTTGCTATGAACTGCAAGTGCCATTGTTTCAGAAAACACTGAGCCCACTCTGGTCACAGAAAGCAGATAGAGAGAATGATTTTACAGTCTGTGAATTGCCTATGCTTATTTCAGAGTAATTAATGGAAACCTCTTTTTGCAGCTAATTTCTGTTTTTATGGCAGAACATATTTTTGTTGAATTGTGCTTTTTTGTGTGTTGCAATAAGCATGATTTCTTTGCTTCTAGAGTGCATGAATCATTATATTTATCAGTAATATGTGCTGAAGTTGAACACAATTTCTTTATTTTCCTCAGTTCCCAGTTCTGCAGGAGCTGTGCTTGGCCTCAGCTGCAGCTCAGCTTCCAACCCTCACTCCTCGTAAATGGAAAGGAACCTTAGATACAGATCCAGATATGAATGTGTTCCTCTACACATGCCCATCCCAGTTTCCCTCATGAAAAAGCATCTTCAGAGCTTACTGTTGGTTGATGTCTGTGATTTTTGGCTGCAATTAACATTTTTTATTCCTTTCTGGAATAAGTGTCTGACAGTTAAGAAAAATGAGGCCTCTCTCTACATTATGCTTTAGACAGTTTTCTTCTGGGCTTTCTTATTTGTCTTTCCTAGTCTGGATGGATCATTGTGGGAATGAGAAAAGAGTTTAACACCAGTGAAGCTAGTGTCTCCCTGCCAAGTTTCCTTGGAAAAGCTCTTGTTACTGTCAGTCGTTCTGGTGGTATCATGTCAATGACTGGAAAGACTAGCGGTCTGGCAGTTGTGTGCTACTGCACAGTGTACTAACTCTTGATGAATCTCTGTATCACCATTGGCATTTACCCTATTATCCTGCTCATTTTCTGCCTAGTTCTCTTTTAATGGGATATTGGCCCAAGGTCTCTTGTCTTATATTTCTGTCTCTCTGAACGATAATTGCAGGCTGACCCCAGTGCAGAAGCAGCAACAGACCTGTAGTAATTGACAGCTGAAGAAATGGGGGGATGGGAGCCTCATAGAGTTCAGCAAAATCAAATGCCACACCCGGTGTCAGGGTGGGCACTGCCAACAGGCAGAAAGCTCCATGAGCAAGGAGGGCTTGTGGTTAGGCTTTTCCTGGTGGTGCACAGTGGCAGGATGTGGGGACCCTTGCTGCAACATGGCACAGAGGGCACATGTAACCCCTGGGACCTGGCTCAGGAACCAGTTGCCCAGAGGGATTCTCCTTCCTGGGCAATAGTCGGCTCCTGCCAGCACTTGTGTTGAGTGGGGTGGCTCTCAGACTGCCTGAAGTCTAGCCTGACCTGATTCATGACTATTGGCCAAAGCACTGACAGACCTGGTGTTATCAGTGGTTATTTCTGCAATTTTGATGACTTTTCTAATTTCTTTATTGAAATTAAGTATCTTGAAATACCTTTCAGTCACAATCTATTAACTTAGTGATAGTTGACTATAATAGCAGTGGGAGAATAGCATTTTTCAAGGAATCCCCTCTTTAGTTACAGATGGTATGCTTGCATGCTCATGAAATGTGCTGGCTCAAAGTTCTTTCATTTGATCACCAGGTGCCAGCCTGATCTTGTGCTTCCTGGGGTCTTCTCCAAGGCTCCCCCAGTACTGACAAGCAATAACTGCCACAAAGCTCACCGAGGGGTCAGAATTGGGATAATTTTGTGGACTATGAATAGACTGAAAGATGGATTCTTGATTGTGAGAAAGGCCATTCCAGTGTCCAAGGAGCATCCTTTGTGTTAATCGACAGGTAAGGAAAATGAATGGTTCCTTCACACCCTTCTTGCTGCAGATTTCTTTCAACTAAGCCATTTTATCCCTGTTTCTGAGGGACAGAGAGAAGATGCTGTATCTTTTGTTTCAGGGCCTTAGGGTTAGAACTTCATCTCTGGCTGTCTTTAGGATGCCTACATCAAAGTAGGCAGTAAGAAATTAAAACCACCAGTATAACATAATAAAAAAGAACAAGTCATTTAGGAAAAAAAAAAAAAAAAAAAAAAAAAAAGGAAGGAAGAAAAAAAATCAATACGTTGTCTTTTAGGTCCCCAGTGAGAAATACTTGTGTAGAAAAGACAGAGGGGAAAACATGAACAATGGGCTTCTCCTGCCCTAATTGCAAGTACAGCAAGTATTTCAAGTGTGCATTTGAGAGATAGAGGGAAGGACTACTTTATAAACATGAGCAGAGCTTATGAAACAGGACAATAGCTGAGGGTCATTCTGTAGCTATACCTGGTTTGAAGACACCTTATCTGATGAAGAGCTACAGCATAGCTCATATCTGTAATTCTTGATCAATATATTCTTGTTTTATCTTTTGCTGGATGGCCTTGCTGCATTTTATATGTAACTTGACTGTATAAGTGGCTTGTGTATTTTGGAAATGCTTCCAGGTTGGGGAAAATAGGTGGAGAAATGTCTGTTGTCTGAATTTCACTTAGAAGAAGTAAGAAGCACCTGCTGATGTTCTGAGCTTCTGCAATTAGACCTCTGTGGTGGTTTTACCGTGCTAGGCAGCTGAACACCACAACCACTCTCTAACTCCCCCTCCTCAGATGAGGAGGGGAAGAAGTAAAGGAAAGAACAACTCACGGGTTGAGATAAGGATAATTTAATTAGAGAGAAAAAATATTATTAATAATATTATTATTAATTAAATAATTAAACTAAAGGGAAAAAAGGGAAAGGGGAAGAGGGAGGGGGAAAGGGGAATAACAAAACAAAACAAGTAAAGGCTATGTGGAAGTGCAGAGGAAAGAAATTACTCTCTACTTCCCACAAATGAGCGATGCTTGACCACGTCCTTGAAGCAGGGCCTCAACGCACGTAGCCGGTGTTCGGGAGGAGGACAGACGTTTTTGCAACGAGAGCCCACCCCTCCCCTCTTCTTCCTTTTTCCACCTTTTATTGCTGAGTGTGACATCACATGGTATGGAATATCCCTTTGGGTGGTTTAGGTCAGCTGCCCTGCTGATGTTTCTTTCTCACTTTTTTGCCCACCCCCTAGGAGGGTTAGAGAGATGCTGTGCCAGCACTTCTCAGCAGCAGACACAACACTGGTGTGATACCACTGCTGTTCTAGCTACAAGTGCAGAGCGCAGCACTGTATGGGCTGCTGCAGGGAAAGGTAACATCCCAGCCAGACCCAGTACAACCTGCCTCGGCCCTGCCCTAAAACAAGCTTTGGTGATATGAGAGAGTGCTGAAGTCTAACTGGGGTGCTTGTGAATTGGTCTACAGAGGGAGAGTATCAGGCACTTTTTGAAATTTCACAGGTTAGGATTTAAATATGTCTTTCCACCTGAGCATAATCTAGAACTGGACATAGCCACTCTTTTTTATTGACATTATGTAGTGAAGGATAACTACTTTGCCAGTCAAAGTAAATTAAAACTACAGTATTAGAAATATTTCCTTAAAGCAGAACAACTGTGTAGCACATACTGGGCAGAATGTTGTTTAATTTGCAGGAAAAAGGTGCACAGGTTAAAGAATATTCAGATAAGTTAGCTACATTCAAGTCTGCGGGGCCTGACGAAATTCACCCTGGAGTACTTCAGGAACTATCTGAAGTGATCTCTGAACTATTAGCAATTATCGCCGAGAGCTCATGCAGGATGGGTGAGGTCCCAGAGGATGGGAGAAAAGCAAACACACTACCTATCTTTAAATAGGGGAAACAGGAAGACCCGGGGAATTATAGGCCAGTCAGCTTGACTTTGATACTGAGAAAAATGCAGGAGCAAATTATTGAACAATCAATTTGTAAACACCTAGAGGAAAATAAGGTGATAAGAAACAGCCAGCACGGGTTTGTCAAGAACAAATCACATCAAAGCAATCTAATTTCCTTCTTTGACAGTGTAACTGGCCCAGTGGATAATGGGGAAGCAGCAGATGTGATAGATCTTGACTTCAGTGAGGGTTTTGACACACATCCACCTGACATTTTCATAAGTAAATCAGAGGAATATGGTTTAGATTAAGTTATTATGTGATGGGTGCAAAACTGTTTGAAAAATTGGACTTATTGGTGAAGCAGTTATCAATGGTTTGTTGTCAAACTGGGAAAACATATCAAATAAGATACCTTAGAGGTCTGTGTTCAGTACAGTGTTATTCAATATTTTCATCTTTGATGATGGAATATGTAGAAAACTTTTAAAAATTGCAGATGATACTGAACTAGGAGGGGCTACAAACATTTTAGAGAACAGGATTTAAATACAAGATGAGCTTGATAAATTGAAGAAAGGGTCTAAAATCGATAGGATTAAATTCAATAAGGACAAGTGCAAAGTATTACTTAGGAAGGAAAAATCAAATGCACAAATATTAAATGGAAAACAACTAGTTTGAAAACAGTTTTCAGAAAAGGGGCTTAGCACATAACACAAACAAAATGAAATCCTGAAAAATCAAGTTGTCTGAAGAGTAAATTACATATTGGACTTAATTAATGGTAATATTCTGAATAACTGGGAAGTAAATATTTTGTTCTGCTCTGGACAGTGAGGCCTGACCTATAAGCAATATGTCTATGTTCAGCGGTGATGGCACATTTTAAAGTATAGACAATTTGGAAATCTTTCTCATTTTGAAAAGAGAAAGAGCAATGCTTAAAAAGCATCTTCTATAAAGAAAAACTCAAATAGCTGACTCCTTTTGTCTAGAAAAGGAAATAGGCATAATGCAGATTAAGTATGCACAAATGTTATTAAAATATTATAAAGAAAAGGACACCTACCTGTTCTCCCTGTCTATTGGGAGATTGTTGTGAAAAGAAATGGATAGAGTAAATTGAAGCAAGAAATACTCCAATTAGGCAATATTCAAACAGATTCTCCGGCTATGGAGTTGGAACAGCACTGGAACAAGGTTTCTAAGGATATTCTGGAATACTTGTTTCAAATCCTTAAAATGGGTCAGACAGACATCTGTCAGTGATGTGGAACAGATGTCCTCTTGAGATCACTTCTACTTTTACATTTCTACAGTAATTCATACACCTCAGTCAAGAGAAAAACTCACATGAACTAAATAAGAATTGCATGCATATATACACACATACATTTCGCCCCAAACCCCTAAACTACATCTGAAAAAGCCTTTTCCTATATAAAAATTCCTGTAACCTTATCAAACTAATCTTGTTTCTTCTACTCCCTTCCACCTGTGTATCCTCTGAAACAGGGAGAAGAGTCACTCATCATCCCATACCTATATGAATGATTATGGAGATAGACAAGTCTGCCTTCTGTTCAAACAGCTAACCCAGAATATTGGTTTCTGTGAGCTGACCCTATGATTGTGTAGAAGCAAGCCTCCAAAGCCATAAAAAAGCCTTTTGGAAAGTATCTGCTGTAAGCTGCTGTAAGAAGTGCTTTGTTCTTTTTCTGTTCATATTTTTGATTAAGCTACACAGTCTGAAAATGACACTTTATAAATATGCCTGTTCCCTTTTAATGATAAACATGGGACAAACTGGATGGTACTTTCACAAGGTTTTATTGGCATGATTTTGAACTGATTTGTTATTTATGGGAGCATCCTAGATAGACTGCAGCAAACTCTCAGTATCTTCTTGTTATGTTTACTGTGTGAGCCACATGCATCTCAAAACATAGCCTTGAAATATATAGTGAGAAGTGGGAGCTTCTTTTAAGGCTGTAATGCCAGAAATCTTAGTCATCGTGTGTTGATTTGTGTGAAGATTATGATAGGAAAAAACACTGTTTTAAAAGACTGATCAATGCTATCTAACTGAAATTTAACTGCAGCATTTGCGCACTGCATTGCAGTGCAAAGCTACCTCAAAATGACACTCAAAGAGCAGAATCTCTTCCGTATGCACTTGCCTTTGCAATGATACCCATGTAAAGCAAACTCAGGAAACACTTTCTTAAAGGCTATGAGGCTGTGTTTGCAAGTAAGGAATTGTTTGTCTTGCTATGTAACTGGGATTCTTCCTTTTGCATCACTATGAAACCCCCTCTGGTGCAGATACCAAGGAATTTAAATTGTGCATGTGTGGTGGTTGCGTGAATTGTATTTGATCCCAGGCTTGGAACTTAGATTTCCTCTCAGGTCTTTGAACCTAGAAATAGAAATATGCTTATTTGGAGAAGGAACATTTCCCAGGTACACCACCTGGTAGGTAACAGCCTTTGAATAGTCTAGTCTCAATTCTTTGTGAGCTGGTTAGTCCAGGTTCTAAGTTTTTCTGTGCATTCAAACCACTCAAGCTAGTTCTGCCTGAGTCAGGTTCATGCATGGTGTTAAGGCTGTATTCATGTGGTGTTGTACTTATGGACATTTGTATGCCAAGGTTAGTAGTATTACTGACTTTCCTCTATTGTGCTCTGGACCTGTTTGTTCATGTATATCTTTAGCATACACTTTAGCTTTACCTGAGTATTACAGGTATTATAGTAACAGAGAGTTTGTCAAAACTGAACACCTCAGGCTCTATTAAATTGTCAGCAAGATTTTATGCATGAGTTAAGTTCCACTTAAAGACTATTTTGAGACTTTATTGATGCTACGTAGAAAAATAAATTTTCAATTAGTGAGCCCTCCATGTAGTATACTTGAGCTGGTAGGAAGGTGCACCATTGCTCACATAATGAGGCCAGCAGTACATAACTTTTAAGAGGGAGTTTTGGAGTAGGATGTTTGAGAGGTCATTGGCAATACTGTCATTAACTTACCAGAGAGGAGGTAGGACCATATTTAGAGCCACTTTCAGTCCCCTTTTCTGTAACCTGATAGGCTTCATACTTTCATTAGCTACCACAAATGAAAGATTTGTGGTAGTATGGAACCAAGAGTGTTCTCCTTATCATTTGCAAAAGATATTATTAAAGATAGAGTAAAATAAGACTTCCTGGATCTAAATATATAGGCTGGACTAAATTGGCAGATTTCAGTAAGCATGTCTGCTTAGTAATAGAGACAATGCTGAGTGAAATTTGCAGAAGAAGAAGAAAAAAATAAGTAAAATACCATTAAATGCTGTCTGAAATGCAGCCAAAAATGAATATGCTTTAGTCTTCTTGAGACAAGGTTTTCCTTGCTTTCCATCTCAACCAACTTGAGAGATCATCTTGGAAGACATATTCCCTTATCTGAAACACATCTACAGCCTGTTTCATGCTAAAAATATCAACCATAGAAGTTGTGCCATTGCAGAAAGAAACAAAACAAATCAAAACAAAAACAAGCAACACTCCAAAACTAGCTCAATTCCCGAGGTTCCTGTATTTTAAAGAATGTAACCTAGATTCACAGAATAATTTAAGTATGAAGGAATAACCTCCAGGAAATCATCTGCTCTGATGTTCCTCACAGAGCTTATCCAGCACAAAGAACTCATTATAGATATCATATTGCAGATATGCTATTTTGTAGGGTTGATGTCAGCTAAGATCAAATATCTCTTCTCGTTTCCAGCATAGGCCAGAAGAAGTTAAATCCATTTCTGGTCTCTTAGATGATCTCCCTGAGGCTGAGTTTTCACCTGAGTTTCTTATCTACCTCCCCTCAACCTCAAACCTTCAGTCTGAATTGTGTGTTATGCCAAAAGCGAGCACAAAGGAGAGCCTGGATCTGCACAGCCATCCTGCCGCTGGGACATGGTGAGGCTCTCCCATGGCTGGTGCCTTTCCCAGCTCCTTCTCAAAGCCCTGAAAGGACAGATGCTCTCCCCTCCAGATTCTGGGGTTTCCATAGTGGCCACAATTACTGCAGCACAAACAACAAGGAGACACTCATCCAGGTGTCTCAAGGCTGTTCTTTAGTAAGGCAATACCAGAGCGCATGTGGCAGCCCAGTCTGTGGCTTGCTTGCCAGTATGGCCTAACTCAAGTATGTGCACTGAATTGACATCAGTAAGAACAGACTTTCTGTGTTGAGATGTGCAGTCCACCTATGATATATATGTTTTCATTGTGATATGTTTCAATGAGAATTTCATCATGACCAGCTAGTTTTGTCTGAAATAATTTATATTAATAATGCAGCTGCATTTGTAGTATAACACACCAAGAACTGTAAAGTAACTACATGATGTGGAGTTATCGGTTTTGTGGGCTGATGCTCCCACCTCAGGCAAGTCTCTTAATTTACCTGGTGCCTCATCCTCTTTCTGTAAAATGAAGTTTATCTCTCCCTGCTCACATCCCACTGGGATGTCACAAGGATGCAGTCTTCTGGCACTGAGAAGAAACGTGTACATATCTGACAGCAAGGTCTGTATTAACACTTCAGGTAGCACTTCTATTTTGGGGCCAGCAGACTGACAGATCCATGCTATGTGATACCTCTGTCCTCTGTGTCTTTGTTTTGGTAAGTGCAGGATCCTATTTGTGCTGCATTCCCATGCACTGGAGAAGTGGTGGAAGTCACAGCATGGTCCTTCTCCTGCTGGTATGCACCTGTGGAGGTGAAAAGTCTTGCTGTGGTTCGACTGTGCTGTAATGCACAAGTTCAAGAGCTCCACTGATGTACCTGAACAGGTACAATCATGTTGGCAATGTTGCCAAACTCCATGTTGAAAAGGCTCAATTTTTGGAAGGTAAAACACGGGGTATTTGTGTAGGACTGCAGGACTACAAGAAGGCAGGCTTGATGTGACCTCTTTGCTGCAGACTTCTCATTCAACATCAAACCAAACCTCCACCAGTACTAAAAGATTTCACCTCTTTTCTTGTTAAACTTTATCATTACATGTATCTAGGGTGTGCTAGACCTTTTCCCTTGTTTCTCAATTGTTCTATCTGTCAGCTCTAAGAAAGAAGGTCACTATGGGCTCACTTTTTTTTTTTTTTTTTTTTTTTTTTTTTTTTTTTTTTTTTTTCTGGTCAGTAATGTAGGAAGCTATCCTCGCCAATCTCCCTCTCTGTCCAAGTACCCACGTTCCTCCACAAGAACAGGTGATTAATAGCATATGTGTGAGTGTGTGCACAGACAGAAGTCCATGCAGGGAACTCTTGTACCTCTTTCTAAGCATAGAGGTTTTCCATACATATTGCATTATCTGTGACATAGCTCTTTTCTTCTGTGTTATATCATTTTTTACTGTCTCAACACTCATCTGTATGAATATATGAATATTTTCTTTACATTCTAAGTCATGATTAATTAAAGGATTTCTCAGTTTCCTCACAATACTTTTTTTTTTTTTTTTTTTTTTTTCCTGAGGCTAATCTTCAATTAATAAAGGATGTGAGCATATAAGTATAAAATGTCTGTTGTGTGTTTTCCTTGCAATAAATCTGATCATTATTTATACTGCTGCTCAGTGTATCTCCCCTAAGGTATGCTGAATTTGATCAAATCACTACATCACTAGAATCTTGAATGTTACTCATTTGTGTGCTAATTATTCTTAATCTGGGTCCTTTTAAAAAGGTCGTCAATTAGACTTTATTGAATTGTCAGCCCTCATAGCAGCAAAGGGAATCTGGTAGCGGGTGTAACCATGTCACAGATGGCTAAATACCCTATATTCTGAAGGGAAAAATGAATTAAATATAGATTCAAGTTACAGAATGTGTGTGGGAGACAGGTTTTTTTTTGTGGAGGAAACCTCTGTTTAGAATTGACTGAAGGTGACTCTGAAGACCTCTTATATATCACCATCTGGGAACATGTGGCTCTTTCTAATCTAGTTTTCAAGGTTCTCAATGATATAGGTATCTGGATGGTGCAAATATTCTGCCACCTTGAGAACATCTCAATGCAACCTTACTTTTGTGTGTTTTCCTTTGCCAAAGATTCAGAACCACAGCTTTCTAGATTAAATGTTGTGATGACATGCCTTGATGCTTTCACCCTATTTACTGTTCATGGATATTAAAAAGCAGTGATAACAACAGTGGCCTCCCACTTGCTTCTACCTCTGCATAAGAGTGGTTCTTCAGACTCTGGGTCCAGACAAGTGCAGGGATGTCATTAGCTTTCAGAGATAGACCCCATAGGTAGGAGTGTTTTTCAAATGCTTGATGCTGATCTATCAGAACGCTCTAAGACCAATGATAGGACTAGTAGGAATAGGGTAAGGAATGGGTGTGTCTGGGTGTGAACACACCAGAAGGAAAGACTGGCAGGAGGAGGGATGCAACACTGGCACATGTTGATGACACCTCTGGCACCTGGATTAACATTTCATTCAGATCTCAGCACACATCTGCATTCCATTTTGGAGGACACCCAGACCAGGAAACAAAGGTGATGGTATAAAATCTGATGACTGACAGGTAGAAAAAGAGGGTGAGAAAATGCTTAATGTAAATTTCTTTGAGGTACCAAAAGACACATCCAAACACAGCACAGGACCAGCAGCCTGAGAAGACCCCAGGAGGCATGAAGAGGTATCAGTAGCTAGTGTCCCTTGGCCTTTATGTCATTCCAAGGAGTCTGAAGAGACCATACGGGTAGATGTGTCTTGGTGTTTGCAGCTGGATGGGACACTTGGAGACACCCTCCTAGGAAGTGTGTCACAATTGGAGACATATGTTGTAGTGTAAGGTTTTTTTTTTTTATTTTAGTCAAATGATTTTCACCTCCTGTAAGACCTTGCAATGAAATTTCCTGCAGTATATTGTGGAGTGGCCAAGAAAGTAAAAGCCTGCAGCCTGCATTATTTGATATCCTACATTTTTAATCCTTAACCTTATCTTGGACAGGAATTTTATGGGTATATTGAGAACCTGGAGTAAGAGAATAAGCACCTTATAAACCAATCCTTACATGAATTTTCTGAGCAGAACTGTTGGCAGTGACCCCTAGCCATAAGGAAGAATATGATAGTAATTATGTGTTTTTCAAAGATTTTTTGGTAAATTGGTCTAAGACAGATTTTGAATGAAGAACACTTCATCCAAAACACATCTTGCAATCAATACTTTGTTTCCACATAACACATTCCTGAAATGATATTTAGCTATTCATGAGCACAAGAACAGTCAAAATTTAGATGTAAACAAGGATTTTTAAGTGTCTGTTAGTGAGTTCCTTGTGTTGTTTGACCTCATTTATTACTGGATATATACTCACAACTGAACATTTAGCTTACACGTGTGTGATGAGTATCCTGCTATGTAACAGAAATTGATGTCCCTTTAATTTTTAATGTTACACATTTAGAGAAGAGTCTCAGAAATAAGATGTAGTCATTATCCTGATCAGAAAACAGGGCAAAATTACCAGTCTGTGATGTGTGTACATTACAGAGCTCATTAATGTGTGCAATTTACTTAGTCATAAGATAAGGATTCTTTAGGTCATTTTTGCTTTATGGGAAGAGAAGGCAAAGCTAGTTTAAAAAGCTTGCTAGCTATTCTGAAAGATATTTAAAGCTTTGAAAGCTGAGAAAATTGAATAAATGGGAGGGGTCATTGTTACTGTGTTTTTCTATTGTTTATTATTATTATTATTATTGTTTTGTTTTTCCTTCTGATTTAAATAAGATCTATACAGGATTGGAGAGAAAGAGAGGCAATCTTGAGAAAAGATATAGCCAAATACAAAAAGTAAGCAAGCAGAGAACAGCGCACAGGACTTCTAATGACTTTCAGTGAGCAGGAAGAAGAAGCAGCAGTGAGGTTGACACCTTGTTCAGATGAAACTTCAGTGGTCTCTTTGGTGGACTGTCAATAAAGTTATTGTCCATTTAGCCTTTTGGTAAAACTAGGTGGAACTGTTTAGCATGCAATATAAAGAGAGTTTATAAAATTTAAAATAAAAAAAAAAAGTGTAGTGAAGAAAGAGCTCATGGTATAAGAAGAGACTGGGTTGCAGAGATTGTGATGGTAAATTCCAGGATACAGTCACAAACTACAGTGAAACCACTTAAAGATCTAGTGTAAACAGCAATGGTGGCCCATGTCAATTTGTAATTAATATATGTTCTAGGATTTCAGTAACATTTGTACACAAGTTATATATTTTTTGAATACCTATGATTTTTCTGCTGTTTTTCTCACAGTATTTTACTCTCATCTAATTTTACCAAGAAAATCTCCCATCCCATTAAAGTTACTTCAAGAAGAGCTGGTTAGTATTTTATTTTTACAGTGAAGAACTGACTGAAGAGGGAAAGGACACTTGACCCTGTAGGTTAGCCTCCTGTATTTTAGTCTGATTCACGCATTTATGCATTCATGCATTCTCCCTTTCTTCCCTGTCAAACACCTCTATGCCTTTTATAGTAATTTATACCATTTATTTCTTTCTTAGTATGGTTTGACCTAACCATTTCATATGTGTTGTGTCCTTGAACATGTATCTGACACTCTAATTACTTAGTAGTTAGGCAGCCATCTAGCAGCATCAAATCCATCAGGCAATGACTGTGAAACACTCCAACATATAACAAAACATGTCTTTAAACAGAAGCTTTCAGACCCTGGGACTGGGAGATACCTAACAAGCCAGGTGATTCTCCACTGATCGTCTGGCAATACGCATGCAGTGCCTGTGAAGAACTATAGTAGTGGTTGTCATGTAGACTATGTGGTGCTGACAGATGACAGTCAGAGGGGTTAGATACCACATAATCTCTGAAGATTTTGATTCCAGCTCTGCTGCTAAGGTGTACATGGCCATGTTGCATCGCCACTTGTTCTGTAAACGTTTGCCATATTCTATTGGATCATAACCTCTTTGGTGCAGGCACTATCTAATATTACATGTCCAGCATAGTGGTCCTTGTTCTCTCTTAAGTTCTATAAACACCTGTATGCAAATACGTACCTGATTTGCTGACAGTCATATGGAATTTGCTATTTTCTGGTATGTTGGGATGGCTGCAGTATCTTAGCATATGAACCACTGGAGAAGGCTGACTACTTTTTCATGTTGCCTACTGTGAGATATGCTGCTGGAATTTCCTGTTTACTTTTAACGTTGGGCTGGATTCTGATTCCTTTCACTCTACTCCTGAGCTGAATAGTACCTTGTTCCACAAATGGTCCCATTGGTTCAATGGGGTCATTCATGGATGGGAAGGTACCATGCAACATTACTAAAAGCCTTGGAATCTGGTCCTTAAATCATATTTGCTAGTTGGGGTGTATGTGTGTGCTTGAGTGTGTCTTTTTTTAAGCTTTTTTACAAGGGACTGTAGTTTACACACTTATACTTCACTGAAACCTTTCATTATTAGAACTTCTGTTAGGTCACATAGCTTCATAATGTTCTTCATTGCTGTTTGTTTCATGCACTGAATTAGAAATTAATTCTCTTTCAGATTCACTGGCATATGCTTCTAAGCTTATATTCTCAATTTAATGTATCCCATGGTATGTGTGTCTCATCAAATGTGACAGATTGGGGTGATTCTGTCAATAATTCATATTTGATATAATGTAGAACAAAGCTAAGAGGGAATTATAAAGCAATATAATCCCTGTCCCTTTCAAAATAGACCAAGTTGGATTAAAATTGACACCTTTGACCAGGACACTTAGCATTCAAAAACTAAGCCTACAAGCGTAGGGAGTGACAGATGCTTGTTTGGATGTAATGTGGGAAGTCTGGGTAGAGGGTAGCGATTGACATCTTCAAAAGAAGTCCTCTGGGCCTCACTTTTCAGAGGTGAGGAAGCAGGCACAGTTCTCATTAAATTCCACTGGAGTCCCAGGTGCTCAATACCTTTGAATTTCAAGCAATTAAGTAGGGCATGCAAACTGGGAGCCTGTAGGCTGACAACAGTTGGGGCTGCTCCACTTGAAGGTGCTGCCAAAGCAGTTGGTGAGAAACTATAGGCTGAAAATGAAAATAGAGTAATCAGTTCTGTGTGTGCCAGAGACCCCACAAGTGTCTTTGACATCTTTGATAGACTCAGATGCTTTGGTTAGTGTAAAGAAATAACCATCAAGGAGGTTTTTGAAAGCAGTCCTAAATGGGTGGAAGAAGATGCTTCTGCTAAGTCTGGGCAGGAAGTTTCCCTGCTATATGCCAAGAGTTTGCTCCGTGATCCTTGATGGAAAGCAGGGACTCCTGTTAAGCTATACAGGCTTTTAGGGAAGCAACTCTTTTTCACAGCAAGTACAGCTGCAATTTCACATGAGTGTCATTTGTGCAGACTGACCTCCAGTGCTTTGCCAGGCATCTTGTTCCTGCTACAAATGGCCTTTATTCCAAAGCCATTTGCTAAAGCTGCTATCTCATTGGTTTCGTCCATGACTGATACGGAAAGGATATCCTTGGATGTTCCAAAGAAATAGAAATGTCTTGTGACCCCCTAGAGAGCTGAGAAAATATGATTTTGCTGCAACAGAAGTAGTAGCAAAAGTCCCTTCACATCCCATGAGATCAGTGTCTGCCTATGAGGAGCTGTCTGATACTGCAAGTTTCTTCTTCGCACAGTCTCCTGTGGGATTCTTCTCTGCCTGCAATGTTCTGCAATGTGTGGTGCTCATCTTTTGCAGTTAACTAGTATAGCATGAGAATCTTTTGTAATTTCTTGTGGAATTGTTTGTTTAGGTAGCTACATTATCACAAAAATCACCTAGGAAAAAAAATAACAATGCAGTTCCAAGGCTACTGGGTTTCTCCCAGCTTTCTGTTTTTGTCAGCCAGACTCAGTAGGACCTGCCCCTCCTATCCAACCAAGGCACTCCACCCGGATCACCATCCCCTCGCTGAGACCTCTCAGGGCCTGATTTATGTGCTGACTAAAACAACCATGTGTAAGGAAGCAGTCTGTCTTCCCAAGTCTTTCTGGAGGCTGAAGACTTCTGCTACACAGATGCCGCTCAAGAAAATATTGTGTAATTCAACTGCAAGAGTCTCAGAGGGTTGGGAAAGCAAAATCTGGCTAGGACAATCAAGTGTGATATTGTGTGACCACAAAAAGGAAGCTCAATGTTTTCATGCCTTTGTCTCTTGTTAATAAGGTATGGCAGTACATGGGAGAGCACTATGTCAAGACTAAGGTAACAGTTTCTTCCTTCAATTAAAAAAAAGGACTGATTCAAAACTAAGACCTTGACAGCTGTTAAAGACAGATTTACTATGCTGTTTATGCTGTATGACCATCCTGATGTGTCTCAAAGGTTGTGATGAAGTCACATGTTGCAATGAAGCTGGTGTTGATTAACATCTTTCTCCTAAAGGTGCCGAATGCACAAAGATAGCATGTTAACAACTGATGATGGTAAATGATGCTTAGGGTGGGTGGGGACACCAGGTGCAGGGAAGGTGCTGCACACAGATCTAAGACTGCTGGAGGCTCTTGCACATGTTGGAGAATGAACAGAAAAGAAAAGAACAAAATAACTCAAGTGTAGCCTCTTTGATTCAAAAACCCTTGACTGTTTCAGAAGATACTCTCCAGACTCAGAACTGCATCTTAGTGCTGGATCTGTATTATCCTCGTGGTTCACTTTTTTAACAAATGGCTGTTCAATGGGCCTGATTCTTTTTTCTTTTGCAGAGGTTCAGTTTGGCAGTCATTTGAATAAATTTTATGGTGTTACCTTTGAATAAAACCCAATTACATATATACTTCCTGTTTGTTTGTTTGTTTGTTTCAATGGGGTATAGCTTCTGTAGCTGCACAAAAGTGAGTATTGGGTTTTTGGTTTCTGTTTTGAAGTTGAGTCTTATGGAAGTGACTCTCGATATCCAGACTGCTTTGACTAAATGAAAAACTGGGTGAAGTTATGGAGAGAAAAAAGAAGTTTTGCTTGTGCTTTTGTTTTATGAAGATAAAAAAAAAGTTTTGCCTGTAGAAAGGGAAAACAAATGCTTCACTGTGAGTGATCTGGGATGAAAAAAAAAAAAAACCTTGGATGAGGACTCTAGTCACCAGGTAACAGAAATGCCTGAGAGCAGGCATTTATGGCTTTCATGAAAACATTCACCTCTTTCTCCAGTACAGAAGAAGAATAATCTGAGACACAGGAAGTTTCCATGGAACAGAATTATCATCCACTGATGGGCTCTGTTGCCTCATAATGTGTCAGCCTACAAAAAGTCACAGCAAATGGTTGAAATACCATCTGTGGTGACACACCAAAATCATTGCACTGTCTTGTGACTTACACAAAATGTGCAATAATAAGCATCTCTCCTGTCTGTCATTTTCAGTTTCACCATGTTTTCCCCAAAAAGGAGGTTAACTTTGCAGAAAAGAATGAAAAGTTGCAAACAAGAAGAACAAAAAAAATATTTTCCCAGGGTAGAATATGCTGTTATATAACAAACCAGAAAGATTACTGTGTGCTGGAAGGGAAAAAACGTACTCGAAGAGCAAGATGAAAACAAAACTCAAGAAAGTGAGCTTTGAATGCATCCTTAATGCAAACTGTGAAAAATGAACTTAGAGATGATAAACGATATACCAGTCATGGCACTCTGCTTACAGGCTGCAATTCTAAATGTCAAGTGCTGTAGGTCCTTCTTGTTCCTCCAGTCCACACGAGAAACTTGTTCCTCTCCACTCCCTGACCATGAATATTAGTCTGTAGCTTATATCCAAAAGAAACAGTTCTGGTTTCCATTTTAATAGTTTTACTTATTTTGTGGTTTCATACCAACAGGCTCTTTCTCTTTGCAATCTGGAAATCCAGAAATCTCAGCCTAATCTTTCTGCTTCTGATGTCTTCCAAGTTTTGATGAGGTTGTTTTATCTCTTACTGTTATTAGAGAGCAGGCCAATGCTGCTCCACTTTTTCTGTAGATTTTTACTGCTCTGTAGATGTCAGGAATATCCTTTTATCTTCTCTGTTGAATCCCCTGTTAATCATATCATGATGCACCTTTTTCAAATCTATAGTTTTATTGAATGGGGTTTTTAATCTTTGCAGAACTCCTAACCAGTCACATCCATAAAGAAATGAAAAAAAAAAAAAAAAAAAAAAAACACTCGTATTCATATCACCTGATGTGGTTGGTTTTTTGGGCTCTGCAAAGATTAAAAACACAGTAAGACTTGAGAGCATCCTAGAGGAAATATAGAGGTTGCTATTAATGTGTTCTTCTTATGAACAGAACTGATCTAAGGGTTTGGAAATAGAGGAAAAGTGACTGTTTAAAGCAATAGTCAAGGCTGAGGTTTTAGATACATACTGCAGAATATTATGGTAAGAAGAAATTGTGAAAATGACGAGAGGCAATCCTGAAATTACTCCTAGGCTCATTCTCATTTCCATATGCTCAGACAGGCAACATCCTGCCATAGTATTACAGTGAAATGATTGAGCTGGTGTCAGCAGTGGAATGACTCCTCTTGTAGTTATGGAGAATGCACCATCGCAGCTAGGCGGATGGCCAAGGGGGTTTTAAATGCTGTTTTATGGCAGGCATAGTTCCCTCTGTCTCTTCTCTGGAGTGGCAGCTCTACATGGAGGTTACTGATGCAACTGCTGGCTGAGTGCTGATGTCAGGGAAGGCTGCCGGCAGGGAGGGGACTGTGCCTCCCAGCCTCTTTGGCACAGCTTTTTGGTCCCAGTTTCTGACCTCCAGGCCAGGGGTAGGGCCACTCTTTCCTGTGGCTGCTTCACCTGATCTTTGCCAGCCATGGGTGTTTCCTGGAAAATGTGGTCAACGGTACTATATCCTTGTTAGGCATGAAGGAATCCAATCCATCTGCAGAAGACATCACTACAGCATTTGAGAGGCTCCACAGAAAATTAGCAGAGAGGAGGGAGAGGGGGAAGGAGGGACAGAGAAGGGATCAGGGAAAGACAGGCGAACACAGAGTGCAAAGGGAACAGGACAGGAAGGGGACGAGAGCTTTAGAAAAGGAAAGGGAGGGATGAAAACACAGCAGGGACAAAGAGCATTCCTGTCGGGAATCCTGGGGACCCTTTTCAGGTCTGGGCATAGATTTGTCATGCAGCCTTTGGGAAGTCATGTCACGTTCCTGCCTGCAATGTGTCCTTAGGAGCCTGGAATGTGAGCTGAGCTGCTTATTATTGGACTCCTTATTTACAAAGCTAGGAGGGCCTGTTTTGATCTTTTATTCTGACTCCTTTTGCAGCACATGAGGTTGAACTTCCTAAAATTAATTCCTGCTTAAGCTGTGGCATATCTTCTAGGAAATAAAAAATAATAATAATAAAAAAAAATCTGGTATTTGTGGGTGAAATCCACTGCAAATCTTTAAACCCAAATTTGGTTTGTTTGTCTAGCTGTTAATTGTCCTGCCTTCTTTCTAGTCTAAATTGCTTTACCTTTGACTTCAGCAGATGTTAAACCTTGGTGCGTCTTTGTCTCCAGACCGAGGAAAGAAAAAAGAAAAAAAAGCCCTCCTCGAGCGAAAAAAAAGCCCTCCTCGACCATCAAATTTTTATTCCTCATAGGTGGCTGCAACCTCTAATTAAGTCAGCCCCACAACGCGCGTTTCGCAGAGAAAGGCCTGATTTATTTCAGCTATCAATCAGGCGCGTTCCCCGGCGCTCCGATTGTTCTCACGGTGCTTCTTCCCTCCGTCGCCCCCCGCTCGCCCACCGCCCGCTCCCCCAGCGGCGGGGCTCGGGGGCCGCCCGCGATGCTCGCTCCGGCGGCGGCGGCGGCGGGGGGCGTGCCGGGGAGGCGGCGGAGAGCGAGAGGGGGGGACACACGGGGACAAAAGTCGCGCACCTCGCTCAGCACAAAGAGCTGCCTGTGGGCAGACCGCAGGAAATCCTTTGTGACCCGCTCCTCTCGCCTCTGCCGGGCGGCGGCAGGGATGCTCCGCTCCGCTCCGCTCCGTCCCCGCCGTGCACCCGGGGGCAGGTCGAGGAGCTGGGGGCAGCCCCGGCACCGTCCCGCAGGACGGCGGGGCAGGAATATTTGTTCTGGATGGTTTCCGGAAGCCGTTTGCTGTCCTGAGGGTGGGAGCGGTGTCTTTATAGCAGTGTCTGGCTGCTTTTGTTTGGCCCTGGGCATTTGAGCAGGACTCTGCAGCTGTTTCCCACCCACTTTTTTATCTGTCATCTTCCTACGGATGTCAGCTGATGCTGGAATAAATATGCGAAGATTTGTTTGGTTCTTTCCGTTTTTACCAATAACGTTTCTGAAGTCTGAATTATAGACAAAGAAATAAGAAGAAAGGCTAGCAGCTATTAAGCAGCAGAAATTACAAGGAGTTTGGAACCAAACCCTCGGGTCAGAAGAATCCCAAGCTGCAGGGGAATTGGGGCTGGAGCTGCGTCCAAATCCACATGCTGCGGTTTACTCCCAATGGCAACATGGGCCAAGACAGGGCTCTCATTCAGGGCAAAAGTGAACATGAGCTGAATTTGGGTCTAGATTCAGATTTTGCAGTTCAGGCCCACTGACAACTGGCAGTGACAAAACACATTCATAAAGGAACAAATTAAGTGGGTAAAACTTATTAGCAATGAAAAAACAATACAAGGCTGCAGAAGGAAAATGTAATTCCATCCTAACGTGCAGGTCCAATCTGCAATTGTTGACTGACAGGAGTGATTTTACTCACATGCCTCAGTTGTTATAAACACCCTGGACCCTATTTTCCTCATGCTGTTTTCACAGTGGAGCTATTCCTAATTTACACAACTTGAAGTGGCCAGAGAATAGGCCCACTGACATTATCAGTGGCTGATCCATGTCTAATAAAAAAAGATTTACTAAAATAAAAAAAAAAACGGTTTATATACTTATTTTGACAGAGGCATACATAAAATTATATCTCACAGTCCAAGTAAATATGAAAAGGCTGCCAATCTGCCTATATAAATCTCAATGATCTCATATATTTTCAACATTTAATTAAAAAAGAGAAGCATTCACACTCCATATTAGGAAGGGTGGGAAAAGGTTAGATTATTTTAACATTTTCAGAATAACCAATGATGCAGAAGTATCTGTTCAAAAAAGCCAAAATATTAACATCTGTGATGCATTCAGAGGAAACAGAATTGATATTTTAGGTTAATTACCATTCCATACCAGAACAATAAGCTATTTCTTTCTCTGCCTTATATTACCATTTTGGTCTCACTCACTGTTTTGTTGAATGAAAAGAAAAAAGTCATTAAAAGACAATGTCCAGTATTCAATTAAAAGATAAATAATATAATCTGTGAAAAAGTAGTCATTGATCTACATTAGAAACAGAAAAAAATATTCATTGCAAAAAGGAACTTGCTACTCTTCTATTTACAACTGACTGGTGAGCTGATCAACGCTTCTGAGAATGTATTTTACCCTCATGTTTGCCAGCAAGTGTATATGAACAATTTTCCAAAACAGCTTTTTTCTTTAGCTGTTTCTTATATGTTGTTATGTGCCTTGTCTTTTAATTCAGGAGGTTTTATTTTCATTCCATGATTTGAATTTGAATTTTTCTTGCTGTATAAAACACCAGTTGTGACGTAAAGAAGGTTCAGTCATTGTTTTTGGTGATGGGATGCCATTTCCAAAGCCTCTGTGCTGTGAAGATCTGTCACTTTTACCACTTAAAACCCTTTCTACATTTTTTTTTTTTTCACAGCATTTCATGACACACTTGCAATGGCAGATGCTCAGATTTAATTATTAACTCATACTCCAAATACTTCTATTTTCTTACTTGATAATTTTAAAGACTTGTTGAGCTGTGTGAGGAATCTTAGCACTTGTTATGAACTCATTCCATTTAATATCTAGTATTTTTCTAGTCACAAGCTTTTGAAGGCGTTTAGACATCTGCCTATACCTCTGATGGATTTCCAGATTTCACATCCATATGCTAAGGTAGAAATAACATTTGACTTATATATATATATATATATATATATATATATTTATTTATTTTTCTTCTTCAGGTTTTAGGCTGTTCATGATGATCATCTTTTGAATAAGACACAAGCTTCAGTTATTCATTTGTTAATTCATGATGCTACTTGCTTTTTGTACAAGTATCAATGAGGCTCTCCTCCTCATTGGTATCAAAGGAAATGAATTCTTTGCCCTTTAGGACGGAGGCTTACCTGGAAGTGGATGGAGTTCCAGCTAGGTAAGTTTATTTCCTGCCTCTTTATTTAACACATACTTTTTAGTGATGCTGGATGGTCTTTCTGTCATGTTTTCAGGTTCACTATGTTGTGACTTTGGAATCTTTATTGTAAAATCAGTGTCATCAGGTTGAACAAAGTGATGCTTATGTTTCAGCCACTGACGTTTTTTTCTCCTAGTGAAATCCCTGACTTATATATTTTAGTCAGCAACCAGGAGAGTGACAAATAGTGACTAATATGATTCATTTTAGATCCTACTTCAAATACCAATAGAAATGAATAGAGTACAGGATGTGTTAATTTTGCATGAAATGGATTTTTTGTGTTAAAAGAAAAATTGCCCATGTTCCAGTGGTTGTATGGATAGTAAGGTGCATAGTAGAACTGAGGAAATTGTATATATAAAGAGTTCAAACGGTCATGGTGGGGAGCTGCTATGTATCCAGTCTCAACCCATTCCACTGGTGAGTGTATCAACAGGAGCAACAGTCATAACTCATCTCTGCTTGTGGTGAGCAGGGTATTGGAAACACTGGCTTTGTATGAAGTTGGGCCCAGTACAGTGCTGGACATCTGGTACTCTTCAGTCCCTGGATACTTTGCACATCCTCTACTGTTCATTAGACATAAGTGCAAGCAAAATTCTTACTGTGACAGAAGTGTTTTGGTGTTGTTGATTTTTAAACAAACAAACAAAAACAACAACATCAAAAAACACAACTGATTGGGGCTGTTGTAGCATTTGTCCATTTGAAAGTCTATAATGATGTCAGGACTGCAGAAGGGTTTCTATGGAAAGCCAGGGTGTTAGACCTTTACAGCTGCACTGACTCATGATGCAAAGCAAGGTGGATGCTCTGATAATTAGCAGTCTCATAGTTTTGTGGAAATCAGAAGATTAATTGTGGTGTATTTTTAAAAGAGCTGTGCCGGAGTCAGTGGAGATGAACCAAATTACAACACACAATGGTCTGAAATTACAGTAGTTGAACAGGTAATTTGTCAGATTCTAGGTGCTTTGATTTATGGAAAGTCAACAAGACTAAAATTTCAGCTTTGGTACCACTTGAATGGAAAGTTCTAGTGATACTTTTGGAATTACTTATGTTGGCAGACTTTGTTCAGACATTATATCCTTCAAAGAATGAAAGCTGCATTGAGGTAACTGTGTTCTTCATGTTAAACTTCTGTCTAACAGAACTGTTTTTGCATCATAACACTGTAACATTTTACTAGTCAAAAAGAGATTCTTCGAACAACCATAACAATTTTATTCCTTGTTTAAATAACTAAACAAATAACCATATTTTCTTATGATGAGAACATCTTAGCTTATTTAATTCTAGATATCTAAATCTGCGCTAATCATCTAGGTTGCTTTTTATAGGCAATGGAAAGGAATGAATCTTTCTAGGGCACAATCCAGTGACCTACTTTAGATGTCTATCTTAGGATGAGATGTTCTCTGTGTTAGAAATGCCTGTTAAGGGAGACCAGGCTAGTGCCTCTGGTAGTAATGCCTTTCCTTTAGATGTCTGCATCAGATATTGTCCAAGCTGGCTCTATTTTTCAAACATTGTGACAATTTTCCTTCTTTTCAGTGTGTGATATTGGTGGTAGGGGAATGGCTGGGCCAGATGATCATGGAGGTATTTTCCAACCTTAATGATTCTCTAATTCTATGATTCTCAAAATCTTCATGGTACAGGCTCACACTCTTCTCCTCCTCCTCCTCGGTCTTTCTGATTGTATAGATCTACAGCTGGTACAGCTTGATGCAGTCGTGAATCTGTAGCACAGGCATAAATCCGCTGTGGTGTGACAGGCATGGGCACAGCGCCATTTCATAAGCCCATATGCAACTTGGGCACTGCTGATACAGTCATTCTCTTGTGTTTCCAGATTCTTTTTGGCATTAGTTGTCCCCTCAGAACATCTGACCCAGCAGATTAAGTTTACATCTCAAAATACCTGTGTATGACTGCACTTATTTAAGACTGGAATGTATGGTCTTTACGTGGGAAAATATTTTTGGAGTTCAGAGTCTGGATTTTGCCTTCTTAGCACAGAAGGTTGATAACAGCAGCCACTAGTATCTGTTGTTGCACTTCAGGGACATCCAGATGGAATGTTAATGCCTGCAATTTCTGAAGGATCTAGAAGAAAGATTCTGTGTTTGTCCAAATTCAGGAAAAAATAAATAAAAACAAAAAAAACAAACAAAACAGGTTCTGAAGTCCTTTACTCTCCTGAAAAGTACTAATAGGGTGCTACTTCAAAAAGATATGCAAGCCAGTTGGTACACTGTATGCAACAAGCCCAAAGGAGTGTGCTATGCTATATCATTAAAGTCAGTGAATCTTAAAAGTCTGATTCAAGAGTTCCACCTTTCTGACACAATCAGCATTATGTAGACTTGCAAGCCTGCTGAGTCTTCAGCAGAGATTATGACTGATTAGTGTGCTCTATTTCAAGAGTGAAGTGTACAAGATAATTTTAAAAGTTCAGTTTCCTCATAGAGGTCTTTGGTGAGCTTGAAGCTGAAAAACTCACATAAAGTATACAGAGATCACTGTCATACAATTTAGCTTTGCAACCTGCTATTTGTTCTGTGCTTCAGGGAAGATGAAACGTGATTTCTTACTGCTGCTATGCAAAAATTGTGTCTGCTGTTGGGCAATGTGACCTGGTGATATATTTTGGAAATTGATCTTCTCTGTGTCTTCTCGGTTGCCCGTCTGAGCACCTTTTAAATTTAAGGAACTGGACACTACTTCAGTTCTGTGAATTTCTGCACCTCCATTTCATTATAACAATTATCACATTTTGAAATTTGTGCAAATGCCTTGTAAGCAACATTCATTCATTGGACCCAATCTGCTCTGACAATAATGCAGACAAGTGGCTTGAAGATGGCTTCAACATAGTGTATACATGTTGTGATACTAACCTAGTTGTAGTTGCCTTTCTTCTTTTACATGGGGATCTATCCATTGTTGCTTGCATCCAGAAAGCAGAGCTTAGCATCTAGATCTTTGGTCTGAGTCACAACTAAAGTATGTCCAAGTTTCTTCCTATCTCCTTCAGGTCTGACTTTCTCATCAGTCCTTTTTTTCCTGCTGATGTCAGAAAACACAATTAAAGTTGCTGATTGGACATCAATTCATGAAATGTCTGTGCAGAATGATCACTCCCAAGATCACTATTCTTGCAATCACCTTCTGTTGGCTCCGATGCTTCGTCTGTTTTCCATACATCATTAGGAACACCTGGCAGACTGGCTGGTGAGTCAATGGGCTGACAAGATCTACTCTATCAGTAAGCACTGTATTTATCAAGCTGCTCTCAATCTTTTTAAGTAAGGTTTCAGCATCCGTGTATATCTTCAAATCTTAGGTCTTGCAGGTTTGCAAATACTTGGAGTGCAATGATTCAGCTGTTATCTTCAGGTGTTGAATGCAGCCTTAGCAAGTTCAGTGACAATACCAACCTGGGAGGTACTGTTGTCTCTCTGGAGGGACAAGAGGCCTTGCAGAGGGATGTAGATAGACTGGACGATAGCAATGGCATTAAATTCAACAAAGGTAAAGGCCTGGAGTGGAGTAACACCCAACAGATGTACAGACTGAATAAGTGGCTAGAGAGCTCATTAGAAAGGGAAGTGGGAGTGCTAGTAACAGCAGGCTCAGCATGAGCCAGCAGTTTGCCCTGGCAGCCAAGAGGACAAACCACAATGTGGGGTGCATTAAACACAGCATTGCCAGCCAGAAAAAAGAGGTGATTTTCCCACTGTGTTTAGCATTGGCATAGCCTCACCTTGAATACAGTGTGCATTTATGGGCTCTCCAATATAAAAAGGGATACTAAGATACTTGAATGCATCCAGAGGAGGGCAACACAGCTGGTAAAAGGGCTGGAAGGCATGTCCTGTGAGGAGAGGCTGAGGACACCTGGGTTGTCTAGTCTGGGACAAGCAGGCTAAGAGGTGACCTCATGGCTTTCTACAACTTCATGAGGAGGGGAAGTGGGCAGGGAGGTACCGGTCTTTGATCCCTTGTCACAGGTGATAGAGGGAATGGCACAAAGCTGCACCAGGGGAGGTTCTGACTAGACGTTAGAAAGGATTTCTTTACTGTGAGGGTGGTCAAACACTGGAACAGGCTTTCTTGTGAGGTGCTTGACAGGCCACACTTGTCTTCTGAATGCTTTTATTTGCTGATATACTATGGTTTTCCAATGGGTTTGAAGATTCATGAACATAGCCTGTTTTCTAATATTAGCATCGACATTATACTCTAGAACACTCACCAGCATTGTGTAAATAAGAGCAGTAAAAGCAGATGTGCAAACAGAACTGGTAGGTGTCACCTAACTTTCATTTCAGTGACCATCACAGATACATGACCTGTCTGGCAAGATTATTGCATATAAAACACATTCTATGAAAAGGTACAAAAGAATCTTGCCAGTTCAAATTTTTCACTACAGCTTAATGCTTTAGATACTGACTTCTAATATAACAGGTTTGATTCAAAGAAAAATACCAGGGTAGTATAGAGCACTGAGTGGTGACCATGCTACACTTCTGATACTCTAAGTAAGGGTTTAAGTCTCTTTCTTGAACCATTATTTGACTACAAAACTGTTATATCTAGTAGGCATAGTACAGCCAGGGCTACCTCTACAACTTTGACCGTGCTCACAGGTCCAAGTTCTACCTTCTATTAAGCTCATCTCTCAGCATTATCAAATGTGATGATTTGTATTGACAGAACAGAACATAAGGATGTCAATTTGGACCAACACAAACACAAGGTCTGTGCATATTGACTGTTTTACCCGATGTATTCATCTGGCTTCTGACAAATCTTAGAATTCCTAATTTTTCCTGTTTGAATGTTGTGCCCAGGTTTGGACTTAACCGAGTGATATAGATCCTTTGAAAAAAAAACAACAACAACAACTAAAGTCTTCTTGACTCAAAGAGAATTCATGTCTTATGGGACATCTTGTTCAAAATATTCTACAGGGATATTAAACCAGAAGTTTCCTACAGGCTTAAAAACTGTATCCAGTCTTTAGGTAATCATGCATCCATTTGATATTTAATGCATAGTTTGCAAATAATTTATGACAGTTTAGACTTGGAAAAAAAAGCACAAATAATCTATATGTTGGAATAACATGTGCATAAGCCTTAGTCAGAAGCTTCATCAACTCAATGCTTGTTAGTAAGTTTGTAACTTCCTGGTTCCCTCCCAGTCTCTGTAAATGTTTTGTTTTTGTGCATATAACTGGATTGACCTCACTAGATTTAACTTCATGTGACTGGATCTATTCATGGAAGATTATATGACAAATCCTATTGGGTCAATCTAAGCCAGATCTGATATAATCATCATTGTGAATGCATCTCTTGATTGACTGTAATGGAGATGACCAGAGTCCTGTTCCTTCGGATGTGTATGACAAGCTCAAGAAGACCCAATTAGTTTTAATTGCATTTCACCAGTAAAAAATATCCTCTCTGATCAAACTTATGTATCTTTTGCACTTCTCTCTCCCTACACATATTTTTGAAATATTCACTCCTGTTTTTAGTGAACCTGGAGAAGAATATTGATTAAACTATTAATACCTGTAAGGAACTAAATGACCTTAATTCAACAAAATACAAACATTTGTTGATTTTAATTTTAAATATGCATCTCCTATTCTATTCTATTCTATTCTATTCTATTCTATTCTATTCTATTCTATTCTATTCTATTCTATTCTATTCTATTCTATTCTATTCTATTCTATTCTATTCTATTCTATTCTATTCTATCCTATCCTATCCTATCCTATCCTATCCTATCCTGTGCTGTGCTGTGCTGTGCCGTGCCGTGCTGTGCTGTGCTATCCTATCCTATCCTATCCTATCCTATCCTATCCTATCCTATCCT
>NC_048926.1:51862079-51880813 GCF_011077185.1 Oxyura jamaicensis | reverse complement strand
CTATCCTATCCTATCCTATCCTATCCTATCCTATCCTATCCTATCCTATCCTATCCTATCCTATCCTATCCTATCCTATCCTATCCTATTATATTCTAATTTGATCCTAGAGTGGTGTAAATATGTATGAACCTCAAGTTTTCTAGTTAGTTCAGTTTGCTATACAGAAATAATGATTTTCAGAAAGCACCAAGCAACTGCCTCTTCCCTGTCAAGTCTATTTAAAATGCCTTAAATTTGATACCGCAGTCTTTGCCTCTTTCCTTACCAAACCTTGTGAAGAAATTGTCCATGGAGGTGAGAAGGCCAGCCTCCCTTCTCATTGCTTAACAGCGTGATGCAATACTTGTTTTCACTGAAAGGAGTCACACTGTCTTTAATGGGCACTGATGTAAACTCTTGGGCCTCTTGTTGGTCTCTTGTTTGCAAGGAATACCTTTTGTAACCATGACTCTTCTGAAATGGGCATAGAGACATCCACCAACTACTTTCACGTGAACTGTGACCAGGAAGTGCTCTCAGTCTGTACATCAGGACAAGAGTTAAATTGTGGGCCAAGAAGTGAAAAGCTCTCTATCCTCTCATCATCTCCTTATGTTGCTCTGTGATTATGGTGATGACCTGCATCCACTTTCAACTCAACCTGCAGATGTGTTCTGACACCCTTAAAAAAAAAAAAAAAAAAAAAAAAAAAAAAGAAAGAAGCTGCAGCTTTGCCAACATATTCTTTTTCTTTCTTTTCTCCAAGAAAATACAGTTTACATGTTTTATGAGATTAATGTCACTTTCTTCTGATTACAAGAATCTGATCAGCATATTAATAAGTTAAAAATAAAAACCCTCAAACTATGCAACAGCTGCTATTTTGCTGTTGAATCTATTCAGGGTATGTAATTTTTTATGAGATATTTATTGTAATAGAGAGAGGGATTTGTTTGAGCTTGTGTGTGTGTGTATGCGTACACGTGTGTGACTTTGAGCTAGCATTACCACGACTAGTTGTGTCTCTTCTACATAATACATGAGGGCAGACAGAGGAGGATATCCATTGTGTTGCCTAGTGGAAAGCATGTACAGCAAATTGTAGCTATTCTGGTGGGACAGCGTGTGGGTGAAGGCAGTTTTGTCAGGAACTGGATTTGTCAGTGTGTGGCAGTAAGGAAGAGCAATAGATTCAAGTCCTGTTCTACACAACCTGCCATTATATATGTTCTGGGGAGAAGTCCGTATGTCTTGTTAGACTGCATGCTAGATTTGGGGTCTGGCAAAGATGTGACAAAAATACTATTTAACTAGAGTTGGGGAATCAGGTCAGCAGATCTCAAAAACATAGTACTAATGTGCTAATCACCTTATTTGATATGGGCTTTTGTAGTTTGCCTATTTGTAACAGCAAGTTGATATGACAAGAAATCATTTTATATCCCATATACCTAAAAATGTGAAAAAAATTCTAGAATTTTAAACATGACATTGTGCCTAAATGAAGGTAGATATACGATGAGGTATTTTCTTGACCTGGTCTTTAGAGACCCTGATCTTGGGGTGGTGGAAGGGTGTTGAAAATAATGAAGGCCTGCAGTTCCCTCTGAGGCCAACAGGATTCTGAAGTGCTCAACATCTCTAAAACTCATCGCAGCTTTAGAAGATAACAGTTGTGTTACAAATATGGTAGAGTGGTCTGTCCATGCATGTGCTCTTTGCCAGATATGTTGTTAACTTCAAGGGTTGCAACTTTTTTATTCTCTTTTTCTCCCCTGAAAACTGTCAAGTAAAGTGGAGAAGCTGGAGAGCAGAAGACACATAAATTGAATTCCTATACATAGTTAAAATAGAAGACTATTTGATCATGACTGAAAGTGAATTCAACATGTTGCTGTAGAAACCCTGGCAAATACATTAACCTCAATGCCTAACCATTGCGTTCTTTTAACAGCTTTATTTTAATAGCTATTTACTTAAGAATATATCTCAGCTGTGCTACCATATACTTTTTGTACTTCTGCACAAAGAAAGGTATTATTTCTTCTAGGTAGACTGAGTGAACAGCTCGGCTTACTGCTGCTAGTAACTTCTTTGCTTCATAAACGGCATATTTCCTGGATATATCTACTGCCTCTGCCATGTGATAAAAATACCCATTCTTGCATGACCAGGGCAAACATTCTTTATTGCAGTATTCAAAACAAATCAATAGAGAGATCTGTGAGAATCTGAGATTTCAAGGAATCCTTCTCAGTAGGATCTCCGTCCTTGCAGAAGACCAAGGAATGTGGAAACTGTGGAACTGCCAGAAAGTTCTGCTGTTTTGTTTTAGTCAGATATGCATACCTCCCTTTACCTTTCTCCTATCAGCAAACACCCCCACCCAGGAGTGTTGATGTTGGTTTGGTGCCCAGAATACATGATCCCACCACAGAATGTTAAAAGACAATCTGGAATAAGTGTTTATGTCAGCTTTTGTTTAAAGAAATGAAAAACAATCTTGGATCTAGAATACTATGTTGTTCCTCATAAAAAAGAATAAATGGATTGTGACTTGAATATACTTAAGGGGGTGTAAATTAGAGCAGGGTTAATTGTTGATGATAAACAAAACCAAATATAGACTTGGAGGTTGCACCCTCCTTTTCCTCTTGAGATTGTTCACAACCTTTGCACACATTTGCCCATTGTTTTATACTGCCTGATAGAGTGATTGCATGTCACTGGCCTCTGACTCTTGAATTCCTGTAAAGGCCCAGTCTAGGGAAACAATCTCTAGAAATATAAAGTGGTGTTACCATGTGAATGCTCAACACCTTTCTAGTTCTCTGTAATTATGATAGACAGAGAAGATGTGATCAAGTCATTTGACCTTAGATTCTCTGGATGGCAGCAGATGATGGAATTAAGAGGTAGACAGACAAGATTATAGAATTACTGGGATGTTTTGACTCTTTCTAATGTCTGCCTGAAGAATTGCCACTAAAATTCAAGCTTTATAATGTTGGTTAGACTTCAGTATCCTCAAGATATCTTTTCCCTTTGTTGAATCTGGGCCATGGAATGATGAGCACTGCCTGTGGCCCCAGATGTGAAGGACATGGCATTTTTCTGTCTGATTTATTTAATTACTTTTGTGTCAGGGTTCTGGCTAGGGGTTTTATGGGATCCAAGCTCCAAACAGTGCAGTCATGATCCTCTGTCAGTCATGCTTCAACTCCATTGTCAGAGGTCTAATATAAGGCTGAGGTACTTAATCCCAGTGGTCATTTCTTAATTGTTGTGCCTTGCCCCACATGCTTGCCAATTGTGTTTGCCGCTTCTCTATTATTTCTCCATTTTTTGTCACCCTTCACCCTAGTCATAGTGAAAAACAAGCCGGTAATTTTGATAACCCAAGTTCTAATTGTAAAGAGTGTGATTGGATTTCCGTAATAACCTCAATGTCAGGGCTGCTGGAAAAGTGCCAGAAGGTCTGTTCCTCTGCTGGGTCAGTCAAGAATTGCTCAGTTTTTTTTTTTTTTTTTTTTTTTTTTTTTTTTTTCCTACATTTTCTGGTCAGCAAACAATGCAAAAGGGGAAAAATCAGCTTCAAGAGAAGGAAGGTTTCCCTGAATACACAGACTTTTGAATGTGTCCTGGGAGTGTGCCTTGGGATTTAAACAGCACCAGATTATGCATCCTCAGTTAGCAAAATCCCATGTTGATTTGTAGCAAAAGAGTATGAGTGCTTTCTAGAGAAGTTGAAGAGTAGGGAAACTCTTCTCCCTTAAAAAAGTGGATTTCATGCCATCACAAGCTAAATTTCAGATTCGACTGATTTTTATTTTTTATTTTTTTTCTCATCTCCTAACTAAACTTTTCCTCTTGCTTTTGTTTCATCTCTAGTGAGAACCTCTGAATGAAAGCTGAAGTGAAGTTCTAACATCATGGATGTTGAAACCAATGGGCTCAGAGAGCCAAGAAAAAAAATGGAAGTGGCAGAGAAATAAATAGTTTTATAATTTATTATGTTTCTGCTTTCCACAGAAAAAAGTTTGAATAGATACATGACATTGTATAATACAGTAATAATGCTGTCATCTGCGATCTTTCTGGTACATTGCTAAATATGTAATACAGACAGAAAGGAAATTCTGTATGTTTTCACAATGGTGTCTTCACTGATCTTCTCCTCTCTAGAGATCTTTTCAGATGGCCATTCAAGTTGTTGATGATTTCTTCCTTCAAAGAGTTTTAGTTCACATCTATAGCTTTTCAGCTTTTGCCACCCACTTATGTCCCCAGCAATCTGAGATGGGCACTGGGAAATGCTTCTACTTGTACTTTGCTTTTCTTGGACTCTGTAGAACAACGTTGGAAACAAGACATTCTGTACTCTATCCAACTTATTAGTTTGGACAGATTTCCAAGTTTCCAAACAAGTATACATAAATATGGACTTAGACATCTCTATCACAAATATGGTGCTGCCATTAGGAGCAGTCTATGAAAGGTTCCATCTTACTGCAATATTTTTACAGACAAGGTACTCACCTATCTCCCATCTGCTAAGGTCTTGCCCAGGAACACGCAGCTGCTCAGTGAGGGGAACCCAGCATTCAGGAGGCTCTTTCAAAAAGGCCATCCCCTTTTTCAAAACAGGAACTCATTCACCAAGTTCTATAAAGAAATGGTCATAATTTGGCACACACGCACACACACATATATATAATACTTATATATATATATATTATTATGACCATGCAAATGGTGAGAGTAATGGCTTTAATTCATAGGAAATGTTTATATGTTACACAGACACAAACACAACTAATAGACCACATACTGTGAAGATGACTGCCTGGGAAAGACTCATAGATATACCCTATAGCTGACGAGTAATAGAGTTCCTTTATCACAATGAAAGCACATGCATTCTTTCTGGTCATGGTGAAGTCGTTGTTTGTGTTAAATTAGCAAAATCTTCTAAAAGAGAAGATACAGGAGAAAGAAAAGATGTACTGTTTAAGTATGTGAGTGAGAAACCTTGGCCTGCACTTCGGTTTCCATCAGTAATGATTATTTAATTTCTTTGTGCCTCAGTTACACAACCACAAAATGGAAATGTTTGTTTTCTTGGTTCACTTGGTTTGGAAACAACTAAAGAAGGAACAGAAGAGAGAAGTCCCCTTTCACTATCAGGCAGTGAAACACAGGCACTACCACCATTTTACAGAAGGAGAAATTGCAGCAGAGATGCCAAAAGGTTTGCCTAGTGCCACAGAACAAAATGAAGCAGGACCTCATGTATCTCCAGCCAGGAACACTCCAGCAATGGCCAGACTCCATCTGCACTGTTACTTCACAGTTGAGAGCTACAGGACATGTGCTGGACACCTCCAAGAGATGTGATGTCTGCGGGTAAGTGACAGGATGGTTGGTAGCAGTGGCACCATTGCAGGTTGGGCCTGGGTTGAGGGTGTAGTGGGCTTTGACTGCAGCACAACAGCACTGGCCTCAGTGTTTTGCTTCCTTCCAAGGGAGGGAATTCAGGTTACTCAGTAGTCCCAGTTTCTGTACAGCTTTTACTTGCGGCAATGCCTCAGCAGGGTACCTGTCCTGAGGGTGTCTGCCGGCCTCATGTGGGACAAGAGCTGTGGGTTGACCCTGTGTGTGGACATCTTCCTTGCATAGAGAAATCTACAAAAATATCACTCATTGCTTTTAACAGAACCTTTGCCAGGTAGACTGTCTCCTATCTAGTTTTCCCATTAGTATGTCCCTTGGAAAACAGCAGTTCGTGTCACATACCTTTTCATGGTCTTTTCATGGTTTGGTATAGGCCTGCAACTTCTTGTGCTAATTTGATACAGCAGAGATTGCTTCTGCTGCTGTAATGACTGAGGCTGCATCTCTAGTCATCCCAGATCATCCTGAGCATATGGAGATGACAGAATTTCTGATTAGAGTCGCTTTTGCTACAGATGTCTCATTCATGGGACCACGTTTGCTCTTCTGAGCTGGTGGTATGACTGTGGTTTGGTTATAGTGATGGACAGAGTGCTTCTTCACAGTTTCTGGATGAGTTGGAGCCTGCTAAAAATTCCAGCTGAATCTTGAACAAACAGTGCCACGAGTAAATCTTATCCCTCATAGAGGAGAAACAACAGCTGTGTAGATTTCGAGCTATCAGGCAAAGCAACTGCAAGCAAACTGTACCCTTTGCTTTTTGATTGTTGACTGAACCTGTAATTACTGTCCTTCCATGCTCTGCCAACCTATGTTCTTACATCATCTCTGGGTCTGAGGTCCCTCCTTCCTTCCCTTCTCTCTTAAATTTTCCTTCTCATTTGCCAGGTACTTTCCTTAGTGTTAAGGTCAGGACTGGGGATACTGAATGACCGAGGTCACATGTAGCTGGGAACTTGAGGCAGTACAACCCGTCCTCATTCAATTCTTGAATGTCTGCTTGGGGTTTCTGACTTAGTTTGTCCTCTCTCATGTGGTAGCTTGGCTGTTTAGAGAAGGATTCATATGATTCAGTCATGTCCAATTGTGAGTGGTTACTCAAATGTCAGTCTCCACTGAATAACAAGATGAAACAATTAAAAAAAAAAAAAAGAAACAAAGATAATCAGTTAGACACTTTGGGAGAATATGTCTGTGTACAGTTTATGAAATTCACTGTAGCTTTATGAACTGTCTATTTTTATGTTTAATCACTATCTTTGTCTGTGTGCTGCTCATGCTTCTTGTGCAAAGAAGCTGGGGAGCTGTGCCTTTGGCTCTCCGGTTGAAAGAGACAGTTGTAAAAGACTATTATTAGCTAGTGAATAGGCATGGTCCAGGCAGAACAATGGGGTGGCTGAAGCCTTGGGAAAAGCCAGTTTTGTCCAAGTGCCCCGCAGGAGGCCAGGAACAGAGGAATTTCCCCAAGAGCAGAACAAAGGTACCAGGTGTTGGTGTTAGGGCTTGCTGACAGAGAGGGGCCTTGGAGGAGAGACAGAGAAGGAGGCAGAAGGAGAAGGGGGACAGGAAGCAGCAAAGGCAGATGCTCCAGTGGTGCAGGAGCAGTTCTGAACTTGGCTGAAGTGATCGCCAAGTTCAAAGGAAACTCAGCAAGGGGAGGGGAAAGCATTTCTCTCTCTCTCAGAACCCCTTCCCAAGATGCAGGTTGCAGGGAAAAGCTCCTTGCCATCCTGCAAGACACTGGTCCCAAGTACTTGAGGAGCAGAAGACCAGAAGCAGGAAATCATGTGGTTTGGTGCCTGGTACTTTGCATAGGTCTTGTGCCATTGACACACAGAGGGGACAGATTTCGGGCAGGTCCTTACATCGACCATAGACCTGCCCTCAGCCAGTGCATCCCTCCAGAGTAGGTGTGAACTCTGAGCTCCCCCCAGACTGCATCTCCAGGAAAGAGTGCTGTGCTCAGAAGCCCCTGGAAGAAAATCAGGCACACAGTGTGTGTGACCACCCATAAAAGCCATGAGAAAGTCAGGCCAACAGAGAAATGCTTGGCAAGGGCTATGCAACCCATCACTAGTGAGCCAAATTCTCTACCATGCCAGACCACGTTACCTTCAAGTACTACTTCTGATCATAAGAGACTAGAAGAAACACAGCTCCTGCTTACTAATAAAAATTGCAGTGAAACTTCCTCCTACCCTGATGTGGCAATTGCTTGAGAGCACTCCCTCCCACCTAGCAGATTAGGATCATGTGAAAGGTGTTATGTTTATTGGGATTTAACAGCAAATTCAGACGGAATTGTTGCCCAAAGTGGAATTAGGCTAACTGGGACAACAACAAACACAAGTACAACCCATGAAAAATTCAGTGAAATTGTTAATGAGGAGTAGTCATGGACCTTTGTTTTCTGCCTTATCTGAAAGACTTTGTTTCAGAGAGCCTCATAAAATCTGATGGGCCTATTGATTTGGACATGACCCTGCCCCAAAGGTGTGCCTAATGAGTGAGATCTACAAGATAAGACTGGTGTGTACAGTGGCTGCAGAGTTTTAATCATTTCTGTGTGAGCATTTTAGCTTGGGAGTATATACATTTAAGTGTTTTAAATGGTCTCCAGATGTTGAAAATCACTATAAAAAAGATTAAAAACCTATAGATTTTTAAAAAGGCTGCAAAAGTGTAGAAGAGAAAGGTCAGATATTGGTATCAGTTACCAGAAATGTGTAAGTGCCTGTACATGGCAAAGGAGCATCATTCCTACCCTATCTGAAACCCACAGAAATGTTATGCTCTATATTTGGTGACAACTTCCTCCTCTGTCTCCCTACCTACCCTATTTACTGCTTCTGTCTCTCTTATGGAATGTTGAATCATAATAATCAGCATTTTTTTGCATTGTATATAAAATAAAAGCAATAACTCAATAACAGAAAACCTTGAGCTAAGGGTGTTGTTTTTGGGACTGTCTTCATTTTCCTTCAGTACACGAGCTATGCTTTAGAAACTATTCCCTCTGGCAACCCATAAAAGAGAAACTTCTCCATTTTTTCCACCCCAGGAAACATTCTGTCAGCAATTCACTTGTAGTGTTCATCTATGAATATTGAGATGATTTTTTTTTTGTCTCATTCCTAAGTATTAACACAAGGTGCAGTGAGTATCTACAGTATAAACTGCGTGAATAATTACAGTGTGAATAACAGTAAGCCCAATCAGGAAAACACAGAAGGCTGGAAAGAAATTTTTAATGCACAACAGGGCTTGTGACATTCTGAATTTATTATACTTCTGTTGTACCACTGTCAGAAAGCCCATTAGTTTTAAGGCCATGACCTTGTATCCTTCAGTATTTCTGCATGTTCTTCAAGCAGGTGATGCTCCATGTTTCAGTGAGGCTGATCATGTGCAGAGAGATCCAGGCATGCACCAGTTGTTACTGTGGTATTACAGATGCATGGGGACATACTAGAACCATAAAACCATAGAATGGTTTGGGTTGGAAGGGACATTAAGGATCACCTAGTTCCAACACCTGGCCATGTTCAGGGACACATCCCACCAGATCAGGTTGCCCCATCCAGCTTGGCCTTGAACACTTCCAGGGATGGGGCATCCACAGCTTCTCTGAGCAACCTGCTCCAGTGCTTCATCACCCTCTGAGTAAAGAATTTCTTCCTTATGCTAATATAAATCTGCCTTCTCTTAGTTTAAAACCATTGTTCCTTGTCTTATCACTCCACTCCCTGAAAAAAAGTCCCTCCCCAGCTTTCCCGTAGGCCCCCTTTAGGCACTGGAAGGCTGCTGTAAGGCCTGCCTGTAGCCTTCTCTTCTCCAGGCTGAGCAACCCCAACTCCCTCAGCCTGTTTTCGTAGGAGTTGTGCTCTAGACCCTTGATCATCCTTGTGGCCCTCCTTTGGACCTATTCTAATATGTCCATGTCCTTCTTGTGCTGGGGTCCCCAGAGCAGAATGCAGTGCTCCAGGTGGGGTCTCACAAGAGCAGAGCAGAGGGGGACAATCACCTCCCCACCCCTGCTGGCCATGCTGCTTTTGATGCAGCCCAAGGTACGGTTGGCTTTCTGGGTTATAAGCCCACACTGCTGGCTCATGTTCTGTTTTTCTTCTACCAGTACTCCCAAGTCCTTCTCCACAGGACTGTTCTCAAGCCACACATGATAGTAAGGACTGGGAAAAGGTCTGCACATGCAACAGAATTCAGCAATGCTCTAAATAGTTTGCCACTGAAGGATATGAATGACAATTCCAAGAATTCATGATACAGTTTCACCTGTCAGCTGAGCCAATTTAAACTAATATTTTATTGCAGCTTCTGTATGGGAAAATTGTGTGAAACATTGGTGAACATATCTCAGTTAACAAGTGATAAATGTTTAAGCTGCAATAACTTGACTGTGACATTGTTATCCATAGTCCAAGTGTAAGGTAGGAGTGAATGAGTGGGAGACGAGAATGCAAGTTACTAGTGGATCCTTAAAGGAGACCTGGCAGAGTTTCAGCAGATTGGGCAGTATGCTATGCAGGGTGGGTTTTAAGGAGACACATGAAGAACAAATGATGTGTTGGCTCCTCTATGGGCTTCCATGTTGAGTAACTTTAATGTGTAAAGATGGAGATTAGGGACTGAATGAAGTTACTTTTTGGAAAATGTGATAGACAGACAATGATGGATAATATTTTTGATGGAGTCAAAGCTGTGACTAATCTCTTGAGAAAGCATTGTAGTTGGGATATAAATGTTACGCCTAGATACTTGTTCTCCATACAACAGCTAATAGGGCATTGCCAGGTGAGGACTTCAAAACTTCAGTCATAAATTGGATTTCCAAAATCACTACATCACTTTAAGTATTGTGTTCTTGTTCTTGTTTTTGTTCTTCTTGTTCTTGTTCTCCTTCTCTCTCTCTCTCTCTCTCTCTCTCATTTTTTTTTTTTTTTTTTTTTTAATATAACAGAATTCTTTTTATTGACTTCTGCAGAAATGTTGTTGGATAACTATTTAGTATTGGGACTGCTGTCCTTCTGATACACTGATGTGCACCTTTCAGGAGCCTTCTGTTGAAATCAGCCTGCCAGTTGCAGCACAGACATATTTTAAACATGTCTGGCCTCATGATCTCTTTTCTTGGCCACCATAACTGACCCACGAAAAATGCCCACCTCCACTTCGGAAGTGTTGAGTGCCATCAGTTTTGTGTCGATGTACACATTTTGCCACTGAATAAAGTCTCCAATGTGGGGGCTGAGGATTTCTGAAATTCTGCACTCTGGTGAGAAAACCAGTTTCAGCATCTATTGGTGGTAGCAAAAACAGCTTGTTAGGTGATAGCAGACTTTTCAGAAACAGAAGAGAAGGGAAAGAAATCAATGAGTAGAAATGATTAAGCACAAGCACGTAATACCAGGAAATGGTTGTTTTATCCATCTGCATTCTTAACCATCATTCATCACAATTAGTTACTGCACAGTACCTACAACTATAAATAGTTTTCATTTGACCTTTTCTGCATCTGCTGAGCCCAGAATATGCAGATATACTTTTGAATGATTCCACATGTTCCACATGTTAACCAGTACACACTCTTGCACCAGACAAGCAGGATATAACAGTGGTCACTGTTATGGGCTCTTGATGTTTGTGGAGTGAGTTAAGTGACTACCTTCTTGACCAGTGATTTTCAGGCAATGTGTCCACATGCTGGGCAGGTCTGCTGGGGTGAGCAGAATGACCACCTTGGAGAAGCTGTGTGAGCAGCCAAAGAAGTACTAAGAGGGTTTTACCTTTCCCTCCTTTGCACCCCCCTGCATTCTGAGACGTGCTTGCCCCTCAACACTGACTTGGCCCCACATGGACTGCCTTCCTGCCACCAAACCTCATATCCTGCAAGTGCATCTAATCATTCGTAACTCTAGTGCTATGTGTGGGAGGAGCCACAGGAGGAGTTTCAAAAAACCTGTGCTTTACAGCTTCCAGGCATTAATTCTGCACAGGTGATTCCCTTTCATTTTGTCCTGGATTTAGTCCCTGTAGGATGAGGGTTGCGTCAGCTTACTCAGGCTGAGGTTGCAATGTAATAAAAGGAAGTGAAGAGTACTATACATTTGTATGCTAGTCACAAGTATATGGCAGATCTGTGGTCCAGTTTTTCCCATGATCACAGGACAAGATGGCAAAGAATTTCACTTAGGGTTAATTTAAGGGGATTCTTGCCATGGAGTTGTGTATTCCCTCCATATTACTTTTCTTCAGAAGAGATAGTGGTTTGACGCTTTGTACTTGGGAGGACTTACAGAAATTAAAAGGTCTTGACCAATATAAGGCTATTTACCTAGGAGAAAACAGAGATTGAATTAATTTTGTGCTGTGGTGTAACACAGATTCTGGTAGGTCAGATTTTCCCTACCAGAGTTTAGTCTCTTGATTTTTAAACCAATGAAACAGATAACCAACCAAAATATTGTCCTGCCTTGCAGACATGGTCTAAACGCAGGCAAATGTTTGTGTATATCTTGGTTAAGTTTTCTGTCTCTTCTGCCCTTTTGCTTCCCAGATGCCTCTATTAACTATCATGGTACAGATTTTCTCTACAGCTTTTGTCAATAACTGCTCCAATAATACTTTGTGCAAGCATTTGCCTTCACAATAATACCCTAAAGATATTTTTAAAATCAACCATATGAAAGGATGTCCAACTTCTAGTAATTGTGCTGCAGTTCACTGGTACAAAAATATGTGCAGAGTTAGTTGCTCGTATTAAACTGCAACTTGCAATTTAGCTGGGCCTGCACTTAATACATTCTTTGAAATAGATATGCACGTGTATGCACAGCATATGTTTGTCTTGAACAAGAATGGCTAGGACCATTACGGCATACGATGCACTGATCAGTAAATGAAGACATAGACCTGGCCAGAGTCTGTGACTTAGATCAAACTTGTAATGCAGAGCAAAGGGACAGACTTCAGCAAGGTGTGTAATGGGTTCAACACAGTCAGGTGCTGAGCTGGGGTGGAAGCTGAAGGTAGGCCACAGCAGCAGAAGGAAACTCTAGAAGTTGTTAGGGTTAAGGTAGAGTAGGATTCCTTGCCTGTCCTCTTTTCTGTATGGGCTTCAGAGTGGTACAAATGCAAATTTGAGTGTTTGACCAATTTCATTCTATATGCAGTTAAAGAAAGAACTAATATGGATGCTCAATTATCTTAGCAACAACATACATTTTGTTAAAATGTCCTCCTGCTTCCTCTGCTTTAGTTGCCTCTTTTTTTTTTTTTTTTTTTTTTTTTTTTTCTGTAGAGTATTTGCTTCAAATCTGTCTTGAAAGTGTAAGAAGATAGTTCTGCATTCCTGTTCAGTCTGGGGCCTCTTGGCTGTGCCTGCAGATGTGATATGGTGGCTCACATGACATTGATATATGTCCAATATGAATGGAGGAGAGACCACCCTATTTATTTGTATAGGCCACAGAACAGCCAATGATTTGACATGGCTATTGCCATTACTTATTAACATGTCTGATTTACCAGGTCTTTGCAGTTATGATATGAAGCAATCTTTTTATTAATTTATTTATTTTTATGTCCTAAATACAGGGCACCCTTACAACTTTACATGATAATGTTTTGTATTAACACTTTTATTATTATTATTATTATTATTATTATTATATTTGGGTAACCCCAAATTATTACCTTAGACAACCAAGACTTGTGTGTGATGTGTTTTGCCAGGACCTTCCACCATAATACATTATGATATTCCCTGTCAGAGATGAAACATTCACTACAATTGCTCTTGTTTACTAGCTACCAAGGGTGATGCTCTATTTTATGTGCCTTTAGAAAAGGAAGGTAGTGAATCCACCCCAACAGCTTGCATCCAAATACCAGATTTTCCTGTGTGATTACTCTGATGTTATTTCAAGAGGACCTGGCAGCCCCTGTTACTGATTGGGGGGGGGGGGGCCCCCCACTGCATGTATGGTCTGAACACAACAAAAAGAAAGTCTTTGTCCTGAGCAACAGTTGGTGTCCTTCAGGTAGCATTTCCATACAACTGCTCTAGCTGACTGGGGTCCTGCTGCAGGCACTTGGGCTCCAGGAGCCAAGCCTACATGTGGCACAAAGGGGGGACAGACATCCCTTTTCTCTCCATGAGTGAGATGCTGTGCATGTGCAAGGACAACTGTCCTTATTTTGTTAGAGGGCCATGGTAGAGGTCTAGCCAAGTCTCTTTGCTCAGCAGCCTGTTTGCCTCCTGCACTGGTGAGCAATAGGTTAGGTGTGCTTTTAAACTTGGTTCACTCTTACATTTACCTTTCAATAGAACAAAAGGAGCAGAATGATCTATCTTGACGTGCTACACTTCATGGGATACAATAGGGTGAAATGGCTTGGAGCACCCCCAACTCTATTTCGGTGTGTTAAAATTTGTGACTGTCTGATAGCAGTGGTATGAAGTTGACTCCCTAAGCAGCAAAGATTGATTTCTCCTTTGAGTAGCCATACTCTCCACAGAAGTATCCTTTCCAGTTATGTTTTGAAAGTCATCAGACATGCTGTTATAAATGATCACTGAAGATTACTGGAGATGCTGCAAAATAATAGTGAACCAAGTAGCATCTGTAATTTCCACGGCTGGTTTGCAATCATCGCTCAAAATGAACCCTATCTGAGTTGTAGGGCTGAACTTTTTTTCCCTCCCCTTTACTGCTGTATAACGCAGTTGAAATAGATACTGTCTCATGAATTTTTATGCAAAAGGCTGAGCTGCAATCCACTGTACTAACAGCTAGCTTTCTTTGTGAAGATCAAGACTAGCTCAGAAAACACTGGAGGGAAGTCCACTTTTCCAGTTCCTGTCAGGTTGTGTTACAGCACAAATGACTCTGAGATGTGTATCTCTGATGTTCTTACTTCTTAATTCCTCCACTATAAATCAGATGCCACTTAAGCACAATATTTATCACCATTCCTGTTTATTAATACAGGGTTTACTGTTTTATGAGCATTATCACCTCCAAAGTTCTTGTTTTCTTGTGAGTTGCTGGTGACATAAATGCCCCCAATGCAAAAGAACAGACATTAATCAATTTTAATGGAAAAGTTACTAGGATACCTGTATTCTATAACATCAGCATGTTGAATTGTCTCTTAATAATGCCTTGTGCACTGCTCTGGTAACATGCACAAGCAGGTGTATAACTTAAGGAATCAGTGTAAGCCCAGGGGCTATTAAGCTGTGCAAGATTAAAGACTTCTTTAGTGGGCATGAGAAACCTTCCCTTTGACTTTGAGGTATCCCAGTGTTTCTGATAAACCTTTAGTTATTAGGTCAGACTACAAATTTTCACATCTGCTTTTTCTTCCAGTATCAAGAGCTGGACTTGCTACAGAGTTTTTGGCAAGAAATCTAGCCATACTTCTCTGTCATGAAAAGGAAGATGGGAAAGTCTGGTTGTTAAATTCCCACGTTGAAACTCAGGTGTTGTCAGTCAAAGGCAGGACCAGGGAGGAAAGTCAATAGTAGGAAGTTGTCTTTTGATGTGGATTTCATCCATAGCAAAGGAGTTCTTTGCACGTCCTTCATTTTTCCGTAATAGAAATGTGTGTGGTTTCAATCCTCCCTTTTAAGAGTTCATGTATTTCATTGAATTTTTTAGAACCTTTATGAATAGAAGAAGACTGCACCAAATCGTATTTATAGATCTATAGAATGGTTTGGATTGGAAGGGACATTGAGGATCACCTACCTGCAACCCCCCTGACATGGGCAGGGACACCTCCCACCAGATCAGATTGCTCAAAGCCCCATCCAGCCTGGCCTTAAACACTTCTAGGGATGGGGCATCCACAGCTTCTCTGGGCAGCCTGTGCCAGTGCCTCATCACCCTCTGAGTGAATAATTTCTTACAAATATCTAATCTAAATTCTTTTTTTTTTTTTTTGTTTGTTTGTTTGTTTGTTTGTTTGTTTAAAGCCATTTCCCCTTGTCCTATCACTGCCCCCCCTGACAAAAAGTCCCTCCCCAGCTTTCCCGTAGGCCCCCTTTAGGCACTGGAAGGCCGCTGTAAGGCCTGCCCGGAGCCTTCTCTTCTCCAGGCTGAGCAACCCCAACTCCCTGAGACTGTCTTTGTAGGAGAGGTGCTCCAGCCCTCTGATCATCCTTGTGGCCTTCCTCTAGATTTATTCCAACAGGACCATCCTTCTTATGTTGCGGCCCCAACATAACGGTACGCAGATCTCTGCAGCCCACACTGTGCTAATTCAGTTCTTAGGAGAGTATGGAGAAAGTAGTCACCACACGAACAAACTACATCATCTCCTATAGTGGAACGCAAGCTTCACCTTCTTGCAAAATAGCTAGGCAGTTGGTGTTCAGGTCAAGAGGCATTGATGTAACTTACTCCTGACTTTGGTGAAGGAAAAAAAGGAAAAATCACAGGCATGAGAGTGATCTTCTGAGTTTATTAGGCACTGTTTTCCACCTGATTTCCCAACTGTTTTTATTATTGTTATTATAAGTAGTAGTAGTAATAATAATAATAGTTGTATGATTTCATAGGAATATCTTGTCAAAATCTCCTTGTTTTTGTAGGAAGCTCTGCTCCTCTATTTATTCTGCTTTGTTAGTCCAGACAGTTGGTGAGACTGTCTTGACTGCTCCCCTTGATTATTGTACTCTTCTGGTTATCCTGCTTTGGACAAAGCTGCCTGGGAAGGTGCGATGCTCCTGTGTGAGCATCCACTGGGCTGTACAGCCAATAAGCATGAGTAACATGAGCAGCCTGGAGCAGTTTTTGTGCTGGAGTTTTGGATGGTGCATCCCTTGCACCCTTATATTCCCTATAATTTTATGATGACCTGCTGCAAGGCCAGTGGCTGCTGAAGTGGCTGATCCAGGTGGTGGCTGGTTTCTCCAAACTCTCCTCAGGGCTGAATTAGCTGTATGGGCCCCAGAAAACTGCATGCCATGGACATGGTGCAGACCTTTTCTCTTCCTGTCAGTCTCTTCTGCAACACATAAGTTGTAGAGCGTGTCCCTCACATTCAGAGCTGTTTTGTTTTAATGCTTCATGATAACTTTTAGATCCTCCCTGTCTATTATCTGTTTGTTGGCAAGACTGTTCCACTGACTAAGAGAGAGAACCCAGAGTCTGGGAGCTGTATTCCCTGCTCTTGTTTTGACTTCTGTGCAATCTTGGATAACGAACTTAGGGCTACGCTTATTTTAGTATGGGTGTTAGGCAAATCAGGGTGTTTTTGAAGCCCTGCAGCTGTTTGACTCCTGAGAAATTAGGTGTCCAAATGCACTGAAAAATATATCTGGGTGCCTATTTTTTATTTTTAGGATTCTACATTCTTTTTGAGAGATTTGACTTTTAATCTTAGTGACTTAATTTCCTCACTTAGCACATTTGAAGAAGAATACAGAAAATGCTAAATTTTAAAATAGAAATGCTGTGCTGTTTAATAGTGTTGTTTTGTTTTTGTTTCTTAGCCAATGTTAACATTTTCACTTGCACCAAATTTGACCACAATTCATTCACAGCTTAACATCACCAGCACCAGTAGGCTTAGTTCTGATCAGCCATCTTTTCTCAGTAGTTTCAGTATATGTATTGGTTTAGTCTTGTAATGTTTCCTAAAAAAAAAAAAAAATTAAAATCAGAATTTCTGGCTGCGTCTGACAAATCACACTTGATACCAAAGAAAAATGATTTGTACAGTCTATTCTCAAAAGTTATTTCCTCTTTTATTTATTTTTTTTATGTTCCATGGAAACTTTTTTTTTTTTTTTTTTTTTGTGAATTCTGTACCACAGATTCTTTAAATGGGTTTGTAATGAGATGGCTCTTTTATATGAATTTGTGAACTTCACTGTCAATTCAGATCAATAAATCCTGAACCAATTGAGTTTTTTAATATAACTTACTGAAGAAGAAGAAAGTACTATGGATTTGATTGCTTCCTTCAGCTTTTGAAATGTAAAGAACAATCACGGTGTCAGAATAAAGATTTTTTTCTCTCCAGGTTAGGCTTGTGCGGTATGCATTTAGTCATTCTGGCTGATTCATAGCCAGCAGTTTGCATCTTCAAGAGCAAGTACAGGGTGTTCCTTCTGAGATACACTGATCAGTTCTGCAAACACTGCTTAAATGATATCCAGCCATATTATGGCAGCTCCTGCCAGCACCTCTGTAAGTTAGGGGTTGTATCAGCATTTCCATTATAAATATAACATTTACACTACTACCACCTTCCTTGATTTATATTGTGCTCCTGCACTATAACAGAGAATCACATTTTGCTTTGTTCACTGCATCTATACAGTGCTGTATATAGGGCTGAGGGCTCGAGGGATTTCTCTTCAAGTGCTCCCAAATCTCTCTCCTGCACTATAAAGCCTAGCATTGCCTTTTCAGCAAATATTGATGCTTTTTATTCTTTGCTTCAAGACATTATTCTGCTTATATGCTGTGTACCTGGACTAAGGTGCATTTACAATTTACCAGTGCACATACTGCAGGTGCTTTAAATCCTTCCACATATTACCTACATGGTTAGTCGGAAGGAACAGATGTCTTTCTGCACCAAAGACCTCATTCTGCATTCTCCATGTCCCTGGTTTTGCCACAGGACACCAGTCTCAAACATAGGCTGTTAAGAAGTGACAGAACAGGGAACTGAGTATAGTTCTTCATGCAACTTTATTTAATTCATGCATAATAAGCACCCACCGTATTCATGGTCCATTTATGTATCATTACAGATGGTTAATAAATCATTAATACATGATGTTATGGACCCAAATAACAAGCTATTATAAATGATATCATCATTCTATCAGCAAGTGGTGTTGGAAATTACATTTATAAGCACACAGTTGGGCTCAGTTGCTTTCTGTGACAACTGACTTTCCAGTTATCTTTTATTTAAAGTCATTAAAATGTCTAATTCATCACTTATAAGCTATTTAGAAATGGGCACTCTAATATTCAATGCATCCCCCTATGGATTTACTGAAATTTCTCTCAAGTCTTTCTTTTCTCTTTTGCTTAATATAGTTTGTACCTTCAACATTTCTTCTGAAGAGGAACATCTATGAACTGCTTGTTTGCTCACACTGAGAGTGGTGAAAACATTATTGTTTACTATTTTTTTGATTTGAGCTACAAAGTGCTTGAGAACAGCTCTATTTTTAACCACAAACGTACATATTAAAAAAAAAACAACAACAACAACAAAAAAAAAAAAAAAAAAAAAAAAAAAAAACAAAA
>NC_048926.1:51856195-51861979 GCF_011077185.1 Oxyura jamaicensis | reverse complement strand
AAATGGCCTTCCTTTCTGTCTTGTGACACAGTTTGAAGGATCTTTAACTTCAGATCATAAGTACTGCCCTGCATCACCTGTGTATCTTGCAGGACACAACTGAGCAGGACTGCTATGCCAGTCCTTTCAGGGTCTGTACTAACTAGGGCTTGGTACTGGCACCTCTTATGGTGTATGGAGCAGGGAGGGCAAGGGCTGGGTGGGCTTGGGGAATAAGATAACCCACTCAACCCTCCTTGTTCTCACTCCATGTCCAAGTGTGGAAGGGACCCCATGGTGCAGGTACATAGGTACCACCTGTCCTGGGGGTTAAACAAACAATTCTGCAGACTTCAGGTTATTAATCCAGTACCTTTTAAATAAAAAAAGGAAAAAAAAAAAAAAAAAAAAAAAAGATGTCTATTATAACAAAAATTACCCAGCAAGACCCCTACATTTTTTCACCTGCTAACGCACTAGCAACTTTCTTCCCACCTCACAAATTATATTTACAGTTTCCTTGTGGTTTTTGCCCTGAAGTCAATTTTCACTCCAGCAACTTTTCTTCTGTTCTGTGCCTTGGCTCCTTAGGTCATTAACCTCAAGCAAAGAACTTTGTCAAATACTTTGAAAAACGAAGTCCACTCTATTTCCCTTGTCTGTCCTGGTGGCAATACAGCACATTCAAAGAATTCCAGCAATTTTCTGAGGCATGACCTGCCTCTCCTGAAACATGCTGGTATCTTTGCAATCTTTCAGCAAGCTGTGCTGTACCAAATGTTCCTCCATTTGATCTTCTTAAATATTTACTCAACTGTTTCCAGTGACTCGCATTCAGCTAACTGGTCTCCAGTAACTTGACAAACTCGGCCAGCTTGATGGTTTGCTTGCTTGTTTTTAATAGCATTTCAAAGTAAACAGAAAAATATTTTATTCTCACAGTTTACAGTCTCTCTTAATGTAAAAATTCACTAATCATTCCACGGCTTTGGAGAAATGTGTTTGGTTGTGTGGTAGACCCAGAATCATCTCCTAATTATCTTATAAGAGAGAGAGAGAACTTCTTAAGTAGCTTATGTCCATGCCTATATTTATGTGCCATGAAAATACCGTCTTACTAACAAACACAGTAGAACTGGTGTCACCTGTGGAAAAGTGGTGATTGTTATGAACAGATAGTGTATCTGGCTTTCTTAGCAATAAACTCCTTCAAGGACTAAAATTAGGAGGAGATGGAATGACTTCTGTCAAATTTAGCATAGTAAGTGGATCTGTAATGTTAACTCACTGGAGCAATTCTGAATGAATGTTTATGGTGGGGGTGGGGAAGGAATACTGCTGGGGTTTCTTTAGAAATAAACAAAACATCAAGTAACTTGTGAATTTGCTGTGATGCCCAGGAATTATGCCCCAAATGAACATTGTTTTCTGATATATTTCTGGTTCAGATTCTCTGCTTTTTCCTGCTGGTATCACATTGTTGCCTTCAGTGCAGACCTTCTTCTTCTCTCCTGCAGGTTCTGGCCCCTGCCTCACCCGCACAGAAGATGATTTTTTAAGCTGAGTGGAGGAAATTTTTAGACAGCTCTGTTCCTCCCAGTGTTCCCATCTCTTCAAAGCCAGCAGGCAGTGAAGGCTCTCCTTTAACGTAAGCATAGGAAAGTTTGAGTGTTTAGATCAGAAAATCCAAGCTTGCTCTTTGCTGTCACTGTGAGGCTTTGAATGGCTGTATTGTGGGGCACTAACTGTAATGTCCTAGCTGGTCATTGATCTTTTCAGGCACATTCTCCTAACTGGGGCATCCTCATGGCATGATGAATGGAATAACAATTTAGGAAGAAAACACACTAATTCAATAAAATGCTGCTCCTTTGGTCTCCAAGCTGGCTAGAGCAGGTTGCCTCTGCCCTGAGAAGCTTCCGTGAGAGGATCAGGTGTGTGAAGGATGCAGTAGCTAAGTTACTGGAAGAGAAGAAACCCCAAACTATCTTCTTCAGGGTAGAGAAATAGTACAGATTTAGTATTTCTGTTGCTTTTTCTCGGACTGTGGACAGTGGTTAGTGAGGAAGATGAATTTTCCCCAAATGTTTGGCTTTTCTGTGTTTTCTTTACTCTTTCTCCACCCCAGCTATGGCTCTCCCTTTCACCCCCTCCTTCCACCCCCCTCCCTGCTATAGCGCTTGCTGGCTTGCAAACCAAGCAGTATTTTTCTTCCAAAGAAAAGAGATTGAGGTCCATCTCCTTTGCATCTGCCCCAGGGGCAAACCTTCTCTTCCTACTCTGCTGCGATGGGTATAATTTCATACCTCAAAGCACTACTCTGCTTTTTGGCAATAGCTAAATACGTTTCTGTGAAGCTTACGCTAATTCCCTCCTGAATAAGCAGCACTCATTCTTGTTTGTTTGGCTAAATTGGTTCTTCAAGAGTCGCCCCAATAAAGCAGATGGCACAATCAAGCATGTACAGATTAGACAGACCATAATTTGTGTTGATCAAAATGTTTTTATATTATTTTTTTTTGACAGAGAATGGCATTTCAAACAAAGTTCTTTTTTTTAAAAAAAAAAAAGTCAACATTTTGCTATTTAATTTCTCAGAAGCTGAGAAACATTTTTTCCTTCAATTATTGGTAAGTTACATTTTAGTTTTTGAGGATTTTTGAAAGAAAAAATTAAGAGAAATGTTGATCTGAGTGCAAAAATATACTTTACAAATTACTTCTAGGGAAACAAATTTTTCTTTACTATCTTTGAACATACTGCAGCTGTAAGAGAGAATGTGAAATCTGGCTTTGTCAGTTTGTAAACAGCATGCAAGTTCTCCATATACAAACAGACTATGTTTAGATTACCTGTTTTAATACTGTTTTATTATTTTTATTATTATTATTTGTTAAAGAATCTAGTAGTGTTAATTCACTTTAGATAACATACATACAGAGCCAGTAATATGGCTGATAAGTTTTCTGATGCAAGGCTCTGCTAGTGACTATGGAAAATAAGATGTCTGCAAGACAAACACTGCCCCTGAAAGACTGGGTGAAGGGGAAGAATTGAAGTTGACATTGTTCTGTGGAAGTTATAAATACACACATTAGCTTTAGAATGGAAGGTGTTGCTATTTTATCCAGAACTGGGATGAATTTCAGTCCCACTCCTATATTTCAGTTACAAACGCTTTATCAGCTTACATGTCTAAACCTTTCATTCCACTGCTCAACACATATCTTTAATAGACCAACCTGCATTTTTAACTACTGAAATCACCTGGTAATGTTGCCATTAGCCCTCAACTCAGGGTGATGGAATCACCTCAGCTCATGATGACGGACGATATAAGATTGCCTACTAGTTCTGGTAAATGACAGCCAATTTGTTTGGATGCTAAATCTCACGCAAATCTCTCCCTTTTTCTTGTTACTGATGTGGCATATATTTAGTTTGAGATGATGGCTCATAATTGCTAAACCTTCTCTTATGGATGTCTGTTCTCTCTGTCACTACCAATTAGTAAGGTTCCTCTGCATGGGCATATTTCTTGAAGCTTTCTATGTAGTTTTGTTTGTCCTAGGGCTCTAAACCTCCACTGATCAAAACTTCCTTATTTTCTTCCTATGTTACGTTATGATTATGACTACTGTAAAGTCACAGCTGTGCTCAGTAGGTTTTGCAGCAGAAGTAAAGACAGGATTCAGAGGTGATATTGCTGCTCTATATTTCACTCTGTCAAAAGTTATGGATGCATACCTTGCAGTGGAAATGGCCCAATACGAGAACTGCTTGCATCTGAAATTCATTGCTGTTTATTGTCTGCTGCTGTCTTCGCTTTCCTGTTTCTAGTTTCTGCACACCATTTCTTAAGAACCTCCTCTTCATAATTTCTTCATTTTGTTTGTTTGAGGCAAGCAGATACTAAGATGCTTCTCACTCCTACAGGCTCATTCTTCTTTCAGATCCTTGAAACTTGCATTTTCTCTTCTCTAAAAATTCAGCAACTCTTGTTCATTACAATGCCTTTTATTTGTGTCTGATGCTGTTCCTTATCTCTCCCTACATAAGTTGTCATTTTTGTCTCCTGACATTGAAAAAGTTTCTTGGAAATACAGGTAGAAATAGTTAAGAAAAGATGCAAAGTGGAAGGTTTCAGTTTGCCAGCACTCTCCCTGCCCAGTGTGTGCAGACCTGATGCACTTTGTTCTCTATAGTGTATTAGGGTGTCCATTATCAGCAATGGAAGCTTGTTAACACGGTAACACAGAGACTATCCATTATTCCTCTTGCTCCTTTATAAAGAGGCCATTAAAATAGAGGCAAGCTCCTTTCCCTACAGCTTGAAATTTGAACAAATTTAATTTCTATTTATTAGGGAAACTCGTGCTGCTGGGGGGAAAAAAGCCAGATTGACAGTTTTGGAATATAAAGTCCCTTATTCATCAACAGAACAGGTAAAGGAAGTGGCTGTTTCTCTTGCCTTGCCAATTTTTGCTCATCTCTGACCTAGAGGTAACACCTCAAGCTTGGAGTTCATTCTCCGTGTCTTTCTAATCATTGGGCTCTCTGCTGAGGTAGGTGCCAATTAGCACAGGTTATTTTTGTGATGTGGACAGCTGACCATTAGAAGAGGAGGGAAACCATGAAATTTACCTTGTGAAATGAGAGCTCATCATCATGGCTATGTTGGACAGATTCATATTGGTACTCCAAAACAGTTTGTCTGGGATTGTGTTACTTCACCAGCTCAGTTCAGGCAGTTCACCCCCACCAGTAGTGCAAGTTTTCACAAAGAAGAAGGCAGCGCAGCATCCATTGTCAATGAACTGGCCACCACAAACCTGAGTTGTGCCTCTGGCCTCTTTCTCCCTGAGGATCCCTCTCATTCCTGTCTATCCAGGCAATGACACATTTCTAGATGTTTGCCCTTCTCAGTGCAGGGATCAGGATCTCTAGAAAGAAAGGTAGCAAGCCCCCAAAATACCTAGAAGAAACAAAACCTTACAAGAACATCATTGTGTGATGTGGTAGGGTTGTGTTTATCTGCAGCTGGGATGAGAGCTGATCACTACTATAAGAGAGAAACCCAAATGGAAAGGAAGACTCTCATGGATCTTGAACAGGGGCTGGATTGCTGTCCAGGCAGGCATAAATGAGCTTGAGGTGATCAGTGCCTTGGACAAGCACACTATTTTTAGGTCTAGGCTGAAGTCCTTGTATGCAGAATAGTCTACTATGATTACAGTTGGGTCCTGTATCACTTTCTTGCACAGAAAGGAGCCAAGAAATCCAAACAGGCTTTGAAATGTGCTTCTAAACCAGCAAAGGAGGGGGTGCAGGACTGGCACTCTTAGGCAGTGCTACTGACACTTACACACACACAGTTGCTCAGACAAAGGAATCCTTAAAGGCTCCTCATTGAGTGTGTCAGGGCAGTGGAAGCCCCACCTTGTTTGAAAACTTGAAAACATCCCAGGCCATAAATTGCATTCATTTACATTTCTTTTCAGAGTGTGAGGTGGAGCGAAGAGGATAGCAGTATAGATGAGGATTAAACTAGCAAATGGGATGAGCGTGTGGAATAGCTAGTGCTATGCCAAAGTACTCTGCTTCTGATACATGTACCGAGAGATACACGGAGGCTGTGTGAGGCATAGATCAGTTCACACTGGGATGTGTAATTGTCTTCACCAAGATGAAGAGAAAATGGATCACCATCTGAAAAAATGAAGCCTTTTTTTTTTATTATTATTTCATGAAGGTCTCCCTTCTCCCTTCCCTTCCCTTCCCTTCCCTTCCCTTCCCTTCCCTTCC
>NC_048926.1:51827976-51856095 GCF_011077185.1 Oxyura jamaicensis | reverse complement strand
TCCCGTCCCTTCCCTTCCCTTCCCTTCCCTTCCCTCTTTCCTATTCTTTTCTTCTCTTTCCTATTCTTTTTGTTAAGAAAGAAGAAGCTCATGAATTTGGAAAACTTCCAACCTCTTATCTATTCCTATCAGTCACATCCCATTATATGACAATGCTGATCTGAAGTGGACTGATGGAACTGGGTGGGACATGTCACAATGTGGAGCACAATGTGTCAATCTGACAAGTGTAAGAGACGCTGTTTCCTATAACCTGATTTATTTTATTTTTATTTTTAAACTGCATTTCAGAAAAACAAAAATGTCAGACCACCCTGACATTAAGGGAGAGAAATAAAATGGAGTCACTTGTTTGCGGGTATTGGAACCAAGCTGGAGAATTTCCTTGAGAACAATGTTCATCATTCTCCTGCGTTAGGAAGGAAAGATACACTTGGTCTGAATCAGTGGGGAGAGAAACAGATGTAGCGGGGCAAACAGGTCTGGGAATGTTGTATGTGTAGGTGCGCACAGATATGAAGAAAACCTACATCAGGTAAACAGCATAATCTCTTCTGCAAATTACAAATTACACCACGTAGGTTGCAGAAGTATTCGTGCTGGCTGTTTTATTTTGCAATGTTCAGTTTGCAGCATGAGACACCACTGTTGATCAGGGGTGTACCTAGAAAACCGGAGCTGGCGCTCTCAGTGGCAGAGCTCTTTCTCCCCATGGCTGTAATGTCTCCATGCAGACATGCTGTTCCATGCACTGTCATTGCAAACACAGCATGAGCAGTTTGGTAGCTAGATCAGTTAGCACTCCTCTTCCTCCCACAGCCCTCCCTGAGAACTGATCAAAGATTCCTCCCACTCTGCTGTTGTCTCTGATGTAAAATAGACTTGTCTGATGATAAAATCCAAATCTGAAGCAGGGGAGAGACTCCCATCCAAGTTGCCAACAAAATATACTCCAGTCTTTGAATGAACCTTCCGAATATAGCTAGAGCCAACAAGGAAATCTGGTAGGACTCCAAGATATATATACTATATAGCAAGAGCCTGACAGAGTCACCTTTATATGTGTTGCAAGGTACCAGGAAGGGAAGGTTCTCAGAATATTAAGGGCAAGTCATGTAGAGATCAGTCTCACTGTCTTCTGTGCTTTGCTCAAGCTTGATGTGCAGATTCTCCAACTCCAGTCTTTCGGTAGTACGTTTTATTTTATTTAAGGAGACTGTGCAGATTTAATCCAAAGCACTGACTTTTGAAACTTTTTTTTTTTTTTTTTTTTTTTTGAGCTGGATCCTGTTTTCTATTCATGTTCTGTTTTTCTGCTGAAATATCTTGCCATGGCAAGAGTTTTCTTTTTTGGCAGCCACTGAAATCACTTGGTTATGAACTATCCAGATTTTATCAGACAATTAGCAAATCAGCTCAGTGTTTGTGTGTATGTGTGTGTATGTGTGCGTCTGTTTGCATGTGCGTGTGTGGTAATTGGTGTTCATGATATATGGCTGGCTGGCTGGAATATCTCACTACCCACACAAAATGATTGCTGATAAGAAGGCCTTTTCCAGCTCAGTATTAGTATGCTTCATCTGAAATTGGCTTTGCTGACAAGTCTTTTGCTTTTGATTGTATGCTCCTGATGGAAAATGTATCGTTGTGCCTAATTTCAAGCATAATAGTTCTATAATAATCTCCTGAGGAGATATTAAGTTATAGTTATTTGTGCTGTCTTGGGTGATCATGCAAGTTGCTAGCATGACAGCAGCAGCAAGACCTGGATACAGAACAAAGAAATGGCTTGCCAAAGCTGCAAACATGGGCTCCAACTGTGGTGGTGATATATGAGGTACAGATAGGCAAGATATTTTTTCAAGAATGATGGGCTCCCAGCCTCAGCAGGCAGGTGAGCTTGAATATTACCCTCAGTCTCCTGCCAGCTGAAATGATGCTTTTGCCACCCAGCAGCCCCAGGATGATAGTAACTGTCAGCCATCAGCAAGCTACGCTGCATTTATGGTAACAAGTAGGACACTGTTTTGGAGAGAAGCTGCTACTCATATACATTCTGGTAAGTGGACACATATTGTTGCAGTGCTTGTCCTCCTCTTACATATATATCTATATCTGAGTGTATGAAAGAAGTGAATGTGTGTTAAACACACACCATGTAAAACTGCATCTGGGCTTTAACAAAGGCATTGTAGCAAAGTAATTTCTTCACCTGCCTTGATGAAGAATGCGATGTGGATGCAGAATCCCTGCAAAGAAGTGCATTATGAGATTTCTTTCTTGCTGGTTCAGCCCTATTAATCTGTTCAGCATGAGCTCGAGTATTTTAATAACAGGCATGGAATATTATGCTTGCTCTAAAATGGTTTGGTTTTAAGCACTTACTTGGTCTGTGTTTGTGTTAACCTAGTTGGGGAAAAAAACAGGTTTTAAGCTTATCCTCCTTTTCTTTCCCTAATCGCAGCTACAGGGCAAAACATACCAAGTGTCTAATAAGAGAAATAGCATTATCATATGCTAATTTACAGTAACGCTAAGAACTGCACAAAGAACAAGCCTTTGACTCTATGTATGTGTTGAAATCCATGCTTGTGAATAGTTCTGTGGTTTGGCTGGTTGTTCTTCTGGGGACAGAATTTGTCTCCCTGAGGCCACCACAGCTCACAGATTGCTGTTGATATAAGACTTCTCATTCAGGAGTGGATTTTATTCTGATTTTACCTGTATTTGTTTCCTGCTAAATATTACTGAAGGAAAAGGTAATCAGCTTGCAGCTGAAGATTATCAGCTCTCTTTGCTGAAGAGCAACCTCTCCATCTCTAACAGGAATAGACACTGATAGCTTCCAAAAGAGCCTCTGCCTATTTCCCTTCCCCTGGAAAGCTGAGAGCTGCACTAGAGAAGTCCAAGGGTGAGAGAAGCTGCAAATGGAGAAGGGAAAGGACATCTGAGAGTCTTCACTAAATAATCAGAGGACTGAATGATTTCAGACAAAGACAGGAGTTATATAATACATTCCTACTCTGTGAGTAATCAGATGCAAAGACTGACATATTTGCGAGTGCTCCCAAAACTGATCCTGGGCTTACTGTGGCCATTCCTCCATGCAAAAACAACACTTAACCGAAAAAAAAAAAAAAAAAAAAAAAAAAGGAGGGGAGGGAAGAAAGTGTGATTGTACTCTGAGGACAACATCCTGATTTTTTCCCTGGTGGACCCTTGCCATTACCATGGCAAAATGCCTGGAAACTGTTTTTTTTTTTTTTTTTTTTTTTTTTTTCCCACAGAAAAATGTTTTGAAGGAAGAACAAAAGAAGTTTGAGCTTTTGGCAGATCTTTGGAGATCTCTGTGTTCAGATCCTCAGCTGGTGTAAATCAAGATAACTGTGGTATTGCTACAGTAGTTAAAAAATGACTGACTCTCCCATCCATCATGACTGGCAGCTGTGAGGAATATTTCTATAGAGCTTAGATGGAGATGCTGAAGGAACTGCTTCTACTGGATGGAATGTGTTTTCTTGCTAAGGAAACATTGCTTATTCTTAATTACTTAAAGTCCCTTGTAGATAACCTAGTGGTACCTCATGTTAGATAGGCATTTGTTGTGTGTGATAAATAAAGACTCAGATTTATTTTCTTGGTTCAGTAGCTGAATGGCATGTTAATCTGCTATGAAAATGCATAGTAGGATCAATGGAAATCAGGATGTATGTTTTAAATTTTAAAGGCCCTTTCTTTCTCTAATCCATGTTTCTGTATTATTTTACATGTGGCAAAAGATTCCCACCACTAGGCCAAGATAATCAGTAAATAATAATTTGCAAAACTGAAAGGCTTAATGTTTATAAGTGAGAGGACGTTTTTGTGGTCAGCGGTGGTCTATACCAAGCACCCTGAAACATCTATAAATCTAAATACTGGACAATTATTTAAATGCAAGGGCCTGCAAATCCAGTGTTACATTTGGATAGGGATGAAATATATAAACCCTCCTTTGTATATGAACTCAGGTGCAGTGCATCTGGCTAGTGACCAGCAGTGAGACTTTTTTCCTCTTTTACATAGAGAGAAATGTCCTGGGGAAATTAAACTCATCTGAGCTACGTCAGGAATTGTGTGTGCCCACAACATGACTTAGATAAGCCTATAAAATTATATTATTGGCCTTCATTATTTAGTGGCCAAATCTGTGTTTGTAATGCTGTTGAGGTTTGAGCACAAAATCACTGATGCAAGGAGAAACAGGTATGTATCTCTGTGTGGTGTGTGGTGATTGGGTGAATTGGCAGCAGTGTTTCACATTCAGGTGATCATTAGGGAGACAAGGGAGTGGAGAGTCAGAATCAGAGATTGCACTTTCCTTTATGTCCCAGATTCACCCAGCTCTGTCCACCCTTTGAAATACAAGCTGTTCTCCTAAGATTTTCCACAGCATGGAGTAATATAATGAAATTTATCTTTAAAGACATTCTGGAAGCCAGATTTTCAATTATATTGAAATCCGTAACTCTTAAGCTGTAGCCCAAATGTTGCATCACGTTTATATGTGCATTCATTTGTTTGTCTTCTGATGGTAAAGAATATTATTTCGGGATCATCTAACAGTTGATTTGATTAGCTGTGTTATCGTCCAGAGCAGTGCACTACTGTTTTGCCTACAGACCAAGGAAACATGATTACCAGGCTAAGGAACGAAAGTAATAAAAGAAATGCCACTAAGACTGGGAGAATCAAACCAAGATAAAGTGTAACAGCTCTCTGAACTTCCAGATTTCTCCAGGAGTTTCCCACACGTGGCATGCTGACAAAAGAGACAAGGTGGTTCATTCAGAGAAACTGACAGTTAAGCCAGGACTGCTGTCTCCTCCCTGGTGAAGTCATGGTTCATGTTTTACCTAATGTTGTAGCCATGCAATGGTGTCTAAGCACTGGTGGTCCAGTGCTTATCCAAAGGTAGTCTGTGTGATCAGCATCATTGTGCAGAATCAATGTGCAGACCTTCTACCTCGCTGAATCCACCGATGACCTTTTGCATAAGGCCTGTCTCCAAAGCTCTGTTCATTTGGGTCTTACATTCACTTTTTTCTATGCTTTCTATGACTTTTGCTCCTTTGTGTTTTTTGACAGGTCCAAGTAGAAATGAGCTTCAAAATAATTTATATTTATAGTCTTTATATTGTAACTGACTTGAAGCCTTCCTTTGCCTTAGGCTTGACTGGCATGTCAGTGACATGCACTGAGCCTTTCTATCTAGCTTCCCTGCATAGCTTGGTCTGCACAGCTCCAGTTGGTGCGTGCCAGAATCTCTCCTCTTCCCATACATTCAGGTCTTCTGCATGTGAACATTAATTTTATCTGCCTGCTACATTCAGCATGTGACAGATTTGGCGCACAACACATCCATACATGCTGTGTTTGGGAACAGATGTCACTGGTACAACAGTGTATCTGGTGTAAGTTCACTCCTGAGGGCTCCTAGAGAAAAAAAATATGTAGTTTGGGAAGAGGGTCTATGAAAGCTGAATCATCTTTGCAAGCTATTTGTGCTCTCCAGGTGAGCTCTTCTGGTGTCTCCAAAATTCTAGGGATTTCTGAGATCCAGCCTGTTCAATGAGACTCCTCACCAGTAATAAATGCCTGCCACCTCCTCTGTGGACTGACTGCACTGCTGTCTGTGCTAGCATTTTCTAGCCTATGTATGGCAGCTGCTGAAGTCAGGAATTATTTCTTCAGCATCATTTTCAGGCAAAGGTCTTGGGTTGTAGTTTTATCCTGGGGATTTCCTGTGGCTTGTATGTTGTATCTGTTACAAGTGGTCCCTTGAGTTTCCAAGGAGAGAGCTAGGATGAGCTGTGAGAGCTGTGGAGATGAGCTGTGGAGTGGAACAGGTGTGCTAGAGTTTTCTGGTGTTTCTTGCAAGTTAATGCAATCACTGAGGATAAAACCTCCCAGTGGAAATTTAATGCATCTTCCCTTTCTTTACCTACACATTAAGAGTGCTTCTTACACATACATCATATATACTAGAAAAATATTAGAGATGAGTCAACTCAAGCTTACACTAATGGCTGCAGAGAATAATAATAGGTAACTGTTTCCATTAAGAGGTCTAGAAAAGGTAATAGGGTAGCTAACATTTAAGAAAGACAAACTTATGTTTGTGTCTGCTATTACAGTCTTTTTCTTCTTTCTGTACATAGGACCTACAAGAAACTTCCAAACACATTTTATATTCTTTTTTCTCTTTTTGAGTATTTTGAGAAGAGCAATTATGCTGCTGTGGAAGAGTTACACTGGAGCTTGAGGGTGCTGGCATCATTTTCAGCTCCACTATAATCTCAGTGTGCAGTGTCTGGCTCTGTCACTTATCTATATCTTCCTTGCAAAGGACTGCAAGGTGAATGGTGATAGGTATACCATGTTTGCTTCTGGTGGTGTTTAATCATTTTGGGATGGATACCACTTGGCTAATTTGCTTAATATGAGTAACTGTTAGTATATTTGCCTCAAGTGAGCACACATTAGCATGGCCACATTTCTCTGCATTTCTGTCATGTACTGCCACCTGTCTACACTCTTCCTCTCTGAAAGCATCTCTTCCCCAGACAGACATAATAATGGTGGCATGACCATTTTCCCAACCTCTGTCTCTTACTTATTTTATTTATTTATTTATTTCCTGAGGCTGTCTCATCCCCTGCCTTTTTTCAGTCTCACAGAATTTGAGAATCCCAGAGAGGCTGAGGTTGGAAGGGACCTCTGAAGATCATCTAGTCCAAACCCTCTGCCAAGCAGGATCACCTAGAGTACATTAACATGTTGCACAGGATGGCATCCAGGGAGTTTTGAATATCTCCAGAGAAGGAGACTCCACAACCTCTCTGGGCAGCCTGTCCCAGTGCTCTGTCACCCTCACAGTAAAATGCCCTCTCATATTCAGCTGGAACCTCCTGTGCTTCAGTTTGTGCCAATTGCCTCTCATCCTCTCTCTGGGCACAACTGAAAAGAGACTGGCTCCATCCTCTCAACACCCTCCCCTCAGAAATTTATATACACTGATGACATCTCCCCTCAGCCTTCTCTTTTCCAGGCTAAACAGGCCCAGTTCTCTCAGCCTGTCCTTGTATGACAGGTGCTCCAGTCCCCTCATCATCTTCTAGCCCTCCTCTGGACTCTCTCCAGTAGCCCCATGTCCCTCTCATACTGGGGAGCCCAGAGCTGGACCCAGTACTCCAGCTGTGGCCTCACCAGGGCTGAGCAGAGGGGCAGGATCACCTCCCTTGGCCTGCTAGCTACATTCTCCCTAGTGTACCCCAGGATACCATCGGCCTTCTTGGCCACCAGGGCCCATTGCTGGCTCATGGTCAGCCTGCTGTCCACCAGGACTCCCAGGTCCCTCTCTGCAGAGCTGCTCTCCATCAGGTCAGCCCCCAGCCTGTATTGGTGCCTGGTATTATTCCTGCCTATGTGCAGGACCCTGCTCTTGCCTTTGTTGAACCTCATGAGGTTTCTGTCGGCCCAACCCTCCAGCCTGTTGAGGTCCCTCTTAATGGCAGCACAGCTCTCTGGGGTATCAGCCATTCTTCCCAGCTTTGTGTCATCAGCAAACTTGCTGAGGGTGCACTCTGTTCCATCGTGCAGGTCACTGATGAGTAAGTTGAATAAGTCTTAAAGTAGAGGTGTCCTAAAATCTGCTGGTGCCTCTGAATGCCAGTGCAACATTAACACATTTTGCAGCCATTTCTCAAAAACATTTGCATTATGATAGAGAATGAACAAAGCTTGTTCTGACTTAAAAGAAAACAAAACTAAAATAATGTATTTATATATATCTGCCAGTTGATACAACTTTTACTTCGAAAGCTCATTGTGAGAACAGAAAGGGTCCATGATATAAAGCCAACAGAAACTGTGTACCCAAGAAATGATGACAACTTTTGAAATGAATTAGGTTGTATGGTGAGCATTTGAACTAGTTAAATAGCCAGCAGCCATACCTAATGTGTATTGGGATCTGTGCATAGTACAATTAGACCATGGTACTGTCCTACTCAAAAGTGGGTTACGGTGGCTCTTTTCCCCCCACTGACTAAAGGAGACCTATGTCTATGTGTAACTGTGGAAAGCAAGTCCTTTCAGTGCTCCACAAATGGATCAGGGAAACCAAAATGCTCCTTTCCCTTGGCAAATCTGTAACAGGAAGGTATGTTTTCCTTCCAACACTGAATTAATGCAGTTTTGCTGTGACTGAACTCTGAAGAATATGAGCAATTCTCCTCTCCCAATATCTTTTCTATGACTTTTAGATAGTGGGAAACATTGCCATCATTTACCTATGCAACCACTCTCTATCTTATTGTTACCCCATAAAACATACCCTTAGAAAGGATGAACAGTTGTCACTTTGTTGCTTGCACTGTCACTTTGCAAACTCTAAATAACAGTGAGATTATGACATGCTATAAAAGTACCTTGAGATAAACCTGTCTGAGTGCAGGGCTGATATTTGCTTTTGGATTAGATTTCAGTTTGATCTCTCTCTCTCCTTCTCTCCCTCCCTCTCTCTCTCCCTCTCTCTCTCGATACTTCATTTAATTCTCTTAGAAACCCAAAGAATGGCATTGAGAGTGAACCTGCAAAACACATTGTTAAGCCAGGAAAGGAAGACTGAACTAAGTTCATTTTCAGCTGATTTGTTTGTACTCATAGCAGTGTTACTCAGCCTTTCATGCAGTTCTCCCATGCAAGTACTAATCTGGCTCGTTGGTTTTTGAGATCTCATAGGATCCGAGCACAAGTCTGAACAAAGTACATGCAGTGTCTAGACAGAGAGCTTAATTCGTACTCAGACTGCAAACAGCAGTGTAATGTTCTTTGCCTTTACATTTGAAAGGCTCAGCTTGCTTAAAACTTGAGTTCTAGAGCTTGAGCTCTAACCTTCGGGGAATACCATGGTGTGATTATTAAAGCAGAAAAAATAATAATAATAAAAAAAGAGAGGTGCTTTGGATATAGCCTGGACAAGAAATACCCTAATCATGATGAGCTGATTGAAAGTTAGACTGTGGAAGGTAAACAAATAAATAAACATTTATTTATTTATTTATTTATTTATTTGTTTGTTTGTTTGTTTCCAGCGATGTTCTCTCCACTCTTTTCTACCTTATCCAGTTTCATTTTCAGAGCTGCCCCAAGAGTAGCTGGTGGTTCTTTTTAGCATGTGCCTGGTTTTATATGTCTTGATGACTGCTTTCTTTTCAATGTTTTTTTTTGTTTTGTTTTGTTTTAAAGTGGAACCTAAAAGAGCAAAAGACTATTCTCCTCCAGAGATGTCTGCACAAACACAAAACCTCTGTCTGCAGATGACTCAAAACCTCTTCTGGCCCCAGAGAGATGCTTGTTATTTGCTCTTCTGGTAAATTAATCTCCAAGGCATAGCAAGGAAGGGTGATCTTGGTGAGCATTTCTCATCAAGAGAGGTGAGAGGAGAATGAAATTCTTGAGATACCTTCTAGAGGCATGGACAAGTTCTTTGGTGCCTGTGATCTCTGACTGCATCACAAGCTTGTTTGGGGAACCTGGGGTTCAGTCCAGTGATGAAATGTCTTACTCATTCTTAGGAGCCACTGACAGAGTTCTGCGCATATGCTAAATGCTGTGAGATATCTTAATGAAGCTATGATGCTTTTATAGATGAAAAGTAAAAGGAAGCATATTTTTGTTGAGCTTGGGTTGAGAACTCAGTATTGAAATTAGTGATGGAAATTGGAATGGCCTTTCACCAGATGAGATATCCAAAATTTGTAATTACCTTCACATAATGATGGTGAGACCAGTATCAATGGACAGGAACAGGCAGGGATGCCTTGTTAGTTTAGACATGGGTTGCCCCAGTATGGCAGTCAGTGATTACATTAGCTATCTTGATTTGTTTTGCTAACCCGTCCACCACAGGCTAATGTGCAAAAACCCCAAGCCATTTCATCATGTTGTCTGACAGGCAGCCATGCAGGAGTTGTGGCTTTCATTACTTATTAACCTGGGATGGCTGTGAATTGACCACATAAAGGCATAAGGCTTTGTATCACACTGTCAATCCCTTGGGCTGCCAAGCACACCTAAATATATTTTAGTGTTCAGAACAAAGCATTTCACTGAAATCCATTGCTAATCCTCTACCACCACCTCCATCACATCATTAGCTGAAAAGTCAGGCTCTCATCAAACTGAGAGAAAAACAAATAAGAAACATGAGAGCACAGAATGTGGGTGAACCTGAAGGATTGCTCAATAATTATTGTCTCAGCTGAAGAATAGGAACAGTTCTTTGGAAATGAAACCACATCTCGCTTGACTATTTGACTACCTTGTCCTAGGGGCCTTGGTTGAAGTTCTGACATCATTGTCAGCAGTTTTCTTATTTCAGGCTCACTGAGTTTCCTGCTGTGGAAGAAAAACTGGCTAAAAAAAGAAAACTGCTAGAGCTTAAAAGCACTCTGTTAGCAAAAGCCAGCAGTGGAGACCTTGGCTGATGAGTCATTTCACACACATAAGTGCCACACTAATCAATGAGAAATACTATAGGGGGCATTCACAGGCAGGAAAAATGAAAACCATGGAGATGCTAAGGATGGGGAAAATGGGGAGGGCTGCGTGCATATATCTGCGTGTATGCTTGTGTGTGTACTTTTGTGCATGTGTGTGTGATCAGAAAACAGGTGGACGGTGAAGAAGGGATTGAAGCATGTTGTTCTGGGGGTAAGAACAGGTCTGCAACAACTTTGTGTCTTGCTGTCTTGTTAATGATGATACCTTATGTAAGGATTTCATAATGAGGATTTTTATGACATTTTCATCACGTATTTATGACCTGCTGTAGAAATTAACTTTTCATAGACATTTGGAAATCTAGTCACTAAGAAGACTGGCTTTGTTATCCCTTGTATGAAGTCTGTCATTATGTACCTGTTAAGTATGTATTGGCAATTTATTGACATTGCTATTCAAATTAAATTCTTGAGTAATTAGTCACCAGTGGATTTGCTTTCCCAAGTTGCAGCAATATGTCTCAAAACCTTTTCAAGCTTCTTCCAAGCTTCTCTCATTGGCATTTTTCCAAGACGTTTCTTAAGAACAAGCACTGAAGCTGATATTTAGAACATATGGTGATGATGTGTTTGTATGTTCATTAAATCAAGATACCAATGAAAGAAAAGTGTAAGGCTTTCTATCCTTTTAAATGAAATTGTCAACCTAGATATCTATTGCCTTTGCTGAAATCCAGCCTGAAATGACTTGTAAGCAGTGCTCTGTTATGATGACAAATTAATTCACATCAGACTTTGATCACTGCTTGAAAAGTTTTCAGACATCAATTTCCAGCAGTTGCATTTAGAAAATGAGAATTCAGTTTGGAGCCTCACATTGAAAACAACAAAAGCAGAAGTGTCTTCATGTAGCTGGTATGCAAACCTCTAGAAAAATGCAGAGAATTCAGTGGAAGCTTCTTCCATATGTGAGATAAAGAATTTCAGCAGCACTGGCTGATATGTACAATTAATGTTCTACATATGGTCCGCTTTGCACAAAGACCCTCACATTACTATTGCTTGTGTGTAAAAATGCATGCACTCACACAGAATACATCTGTCTGTCTGTCTGTCTTTTCCTATTGGTTCACCTTCTTGCCATGTAGAATGTTAAAAGGAAATGAAAAAAAAAGGGGGGGGGGAGTGGGGGGGAGGGAGAGAGAGGAGGGGGGCAGATTAAAATAGAATAGGACTGTATTAGCCAGCCTAATAGTGAAGGTGCATTTTGGAAATATAGTTCTGTATATCTAATGTTTACCACTTGAGTACTCATGCCTCAGGCTCAAAATGCATAATAATGCAAATTAAAACACAGCTAACGGAAGAGCTAGAATCTCAAAGATAACCATACCTAATGCAAAGTATGACAGAACATCTGCTCTTTAATTAATCTTACGTAAAGACTGAAGCTGTGCATTAAGATGCAGAGTGTTTATGACAACTGTTTTTTGTAGTTAACATGCTCCTGGCCTCCCTCATGTAATTGTTTCTGCTTTGTAACACACATAAAGCTCTGATAAACAACAACAGCCACCTAGAAATAAAAATGTTGGGAAGGGAATGTTTCAGAAATACAAAGTCAAAATGTTTTCAGGGAAGCATAGGTGTAGCATTTAAGTATGTGGAAGTGGATTTTGATGATGATGAGAAGAATTTAACATCTGGTTTTGAGAGTACACTGATGACAGCTGAAATCATATGATTAAGATTAAAAATAAAGAAAAGCAGAAAACCCCTTTGTTTTAACTGGTCCTCAATATTTAGGTGGTCAGTTTGAGATGAGTTCTAGCAGTCAGATTGTCAGAAAGTAGTCAGTCCCCTTTTCCACTGCCTTTCAGAAAAGGAGGGCTACTTGGCAGCACTTTGATTTAACTACCACAAACCAGTACTGATTTCTGAAGCTCTTTACCAGTTACTCATCATGAATGCATGCAGGTGTTTGTGTGGATGCAGTTGCTACAAAGAGCAAAAAGTATATCTGGAGCCTGTTCATTTCATCTTGATAAAATGATTTGCTTCTGATTCACTCTATTTTCTTGAAAATTAATGCTGCAGTTATCATCATGGATAAGGAAGCAGTGTGATCGACAGTCTGGGTGGGGATTAATTCTGGAGACTAGTTGACAAACAAATTTGCTTTATTCAAGATGGCCATATAAACAGTTTAGGTAACTGTTAAAACCCATATTAGTCCTCTGTCTGTTGTAAGCACTATTTGAAACTGCTCTTGGACTCAGTGCAAATGTGGATAAGAGGCTAGTCACAGTGAGACATGAGGAGAGTTAGTAGTAGCTCCTTGTTCTCACTGACTGCAGTGCAAAAGCACTGTAAGGAGCTGTAAGCACTGTAAGGAGCTGCACTGTAAGGAGCTTCATCAAGAACCCACGGAAGTCAACAGGTTGGCTGTTACTGTGGCTCAGACCTCTGGGGAGAAGAAAAAATTCCTTCATCTTCATTCCCTTCCACTGAATGGTGCAGGCTTGAACACAGTCTGACAATCAAGTTGCAGGTACTTGTGCATCCATCAGGAGCAAAACTGTTCTCATCCAGAACTGTGAATCTAAATCTCACCCTATATAAATTGAATAATCTGGATGAGGAGTTTATCTTCATGTTATTAGGAGGTGTCTAGCTGCAACACATATGCCAGTCGTTTAACCTGCGAAGAAAAAAGAGAGAAAAAGAGGTGAAAGAGTTGTAGAAATATCAGAGAAATGAAAAAACTTAAAATTGCATTTTCTGTATTAAGCTGGTTTTTATCACCTCTTTTGTTGCTTGGTTTTGTTTTCTTAAGATGTTTGGAACCTTCTATATGGATCCCAGGAAAAAAAAAAACAAACAGTTGTGTAAGGTATCTTGAAAACTTTTTCACTTGGGATAAATGGTTGGAGTCCTGAATAAAAATGATAGGATGCACTTTAAGCTGAATGAAAATAGGTTATCTACAGAAAATATGAAGCTGGCGTGTGGGCTGTTTCTGTAAAGAATCATTTTTATTTGCCTAAATATGTATAAGGGAGGAAGACAGATAAATTGAAAGAAAAATGCCATCACAGTAACATTCACTCTGGTAAAAGATTTGCAAAAAAAAAATAAAAAAAAATAGCTGCCTCTCTGAAATAATGACTTTAGTGGAAAGTGTGTTCAATATATATGTGTGTGATTGTACACATATATATGTCAAAGGTAACCTTGTTGCTATGGGAATTGTCAGCAATTGCTCTCCCTTTACATGCTGTATTATAATTAGCGATTCCTGTTTCATCATGGCATGATGCAATGTAAATGCAGACTTTCTGCTTGTTCGCTTCTTCCTGCATGTAGGTTTATTCCTCAAACTAAGGCTGTGCAGCAGATGCCAGAGTGTTCACTGTAATGAGGGACTGGAGAAGGACCTAAGCTTTACCAGCATTTGAATTGCTCTGGGCTGCTCATCACTACTTTAATTTATACTCTTAGAGAGATGGCAACAGGGTGTATGTCTCCTATGGAAGTGATTTGAAAGCTTGCCAAGAAAGGGCCTCAGTCCTTTCCTCCTTATAGTCCTGGCACGTAGAACCACAGAAGAAAACAAAAAGCGTTTGTGAGGAGTCATCCAGGAAGAAAGATTAACAATACAAACCAAAGGAGGAGAGAGAAAAGACCCCTTCCTCATTGAAACTGGATTTGTGCTTATTCTAATGGAACTTTTACAGACCCTGAATGTCCTCTAATCTGAACGTAATGCTCGTTGCTGCTTCTGCTGTTTCTTTGTTCGACATCCTGCCTGTTCTGCTTGTGGTTGGGCGAGGGGAGGGGGAAGCGCAGTCAGTGGCCAGCTTTATCTTTGTGTGAGGAACAAATGTTGTTGTCATCCTCAAGGTCGTGGAGCATGTCTGCTTCACAAAACAAAGGGGTAGGCAGGGCCTTGTTTCTCCACCTTGTTCCTGGACCTCTCAGGAAAAACCAGGAGGGTTTCTAATGTTTTCTTTTCCTGAAACACATCAAAGACTGTGAGTAGAGGAGGGAGATGCTTCCCCCGCTTAGTGTAGCCCCTCCTCTCTGCCCACCCCCCCCACCCCTCCCCCCCGGCCATCTTTTTTGGCTCAGAAAATTGTGTGGCTTTAACCTTGGTTGTCTAATAACGAGTGACCTTGACTTTACATGGGATGGAAGGATTTCAGTGTTGGTTTTATCAGGATTAGCTTTTTATCTGCACAGAAGCATCCAAGAAAGTAAGACACCTCGTCTCCTTTCTCCTTAGACTCCTAGCTTTCTTCTCTGATTTTTGGAGCAATGAGGAGAAAATACATTGAATTACTGTGATGGGTATGTTGATACCACACTCAGTGCAGGGCAGGAATGGTGAAGCCATGTTTCTGGCTGCTGGGCTCCGGCTCAGTGCTGTGGGTTACATTCAGCTGAATTGTACCCGAGCTCAGAGCTCTCCTCTTCTGACACGATGTACTTTTCATTTGCTCTCTGCACAGGCATCACTGCAGGCTGTGCCTAGAGAAGAGCAGTGGAGGAGGGCTGTGGAAACCAAGTATACAGGATTTATACCTCCTCATGTCTTCTCTGCTTCTCAAAACACAAACTGACTTTGAAAGATTGGCTCAGAAAATGAATACCCAGGACATTGCTCTCTGTTACTTTGCTGTGAAATTACTTTTCTGAATGAAAATATTGAATTCCTTTGAAAGCAAGTGCATAATATCTCTGGAAATGAAAATCCTGTGGAACTCACAAAGGAAAGAAGACCAAGGGATATGAAGGCTTTATATCTCTAAATGTTAGTCAGGCTGAGCTTCTTCTTTTTCTTTCTTTTTGTGTGTATTTGTGTGACAACAATCATAAATGCTCTTTCTGATGTTGATACAGTGGGTGCTGGAATCTCTTTGATGCTTATATGAGGTTTATGTTTTATCTACAATAAACAGCCAATAACATGATCTTTAATTTATTGGAGAGCCTGTGAACACTCCAAGCTGGCACAGTCCAGTTGTTTAGAAACCCCAACCTGCTCTCATCATTCTTTGCAGAAATTACTGACTTCCATACTGGACTGTACCATCATTGTAAGCTTGTAAAATAATGTAAAAGTCACTTTTAATGAGCCAACTTCTCAAGCCCTTAGTCTTGTTGAGTAAAACCTGATTCTTCACATGTTCTTGTGGTATCCCTGCAACTTCCATCAGAGTAAGGTGCTATTGACATTTGGAATATTCCATATTCCACAGACCTTTGTTGTTTAACGTAGCTCCAACCCCCACCCACAAGACTGCTATGTGTAATATACACAGAGCTCCATGTTTTTTAAATCAAAATGTCCAAGCAACTTAGAGGTATACCTGAATAAAGTCTCAAAGATGTGGTTGCATAGGTAAGGGAAATAAAAGGACGCTGTTGGACATGGGAGGCCATGTAAATTTAGATCTAATTTTCTTTACTGTAGTCCTCAGAGAAGTAGCTGAAATCTATGGGAGTTTTTAAGTGTGACACCAAAACAACCTTTTCTTACATTTTCAGAGGTAGATTAGGTTCCACAGAGTGCAGAGATTAACAGGTTAATTACTAGTATATTGCATTCTTCTCTTATTCATTTATATAACTCTATTGGCTTTGCTCATACTCCTGACTTACACTGATGTACAAACTATTGGTATGTCATTACCATTTTGCCTCCACACAATTCCCTTTTACATTGGGTATGATTCTTACAATGTAGAAACTGCTGTTACTCTTCTCCTGCTGAAATCAGCAAAAGATTCACTGAGTAGAATTAAATCAACATAAATCATGTTGGAAGTTCTCCCTTTTGGACTTGTAATTCAATGTTCTTTTTAACTGTAGACCAGGAACACTATTTATGTCCAATTACATAAGTTTCTGGCTATTGATGGAAAGAGCATGTTGATAGTCTGACTCACATGGCCACTTAACGTTCTTATACTAGAACATATACATAGATGCATGCAGAATAAAGATCTGGTGCTTTCATTATCCTTTTTGCCTTGCTGTTCTATTGTGCAGACCAAACTCAGTTACCATTTCTATGCTGATGACAAGCAGATCAACATTGCTCTCCAGGCCTGTCTCCTTCCCTCTGATCTAGAACGTAAATTTCTGAAATCCCATGGCAGGTATATAGTCCTCAGGCCAAGGTCTACATGCCTAACTCAGAATTCATAAACCTGACACCCACTGAGCTTTTGTAGTCACCTGCTTAGTTATCACAGTGGAAAAGCACTGGTCATACTTGGCAGCATCTTCATGTTTCCTCACAACCTTAAAACCAGGTTATGACTTAATCTTCTTCATTCTTTCCACAGTACAAACTACATGACTGTTTCTGCTCTATTTGTATCACCTAAATGGCTGTTCAGGCTGCTTGTGCCTTGTCCCGTAACACAATTGTTCTGGTCTTTAGCAGGGACTAAGGCCACTTTGTCTCACTTGTAAATCTTTCCATCCTGTTATTTTGAATGCAACTGTCTTCAATTAGCATGTCTCCAATTATTTTTACTTCTTTAGCATTTTGAACACAAGCTACTTACCTCCATTTACAAGACCCTTCAGACATGTTCTACTTATCCTCTCTTATTCACTGGAAGCATCATCATTAAATAATATCCCACTTCTGATCAGCCCAATCTGCCACCCTCCACCTTTGTGTTTTCAATCTTCCAAATGAAACCTTTGTGCTTTCCTTGCATAAACTTGGAATGGGCTCCCTATCAATATTTACCTCATCTCCACTACAAACCTTTGCTCAGAACCCCTTATTATCACAGTACCTACATTCTCTGGTATGAGGGCTGAGTGTTGGGTGTGTGGGAATGCCTTCCCTCCACAGTTGCTGATTCTGCTCTTTGTTTGCTTCTCCACCATCAAACATTTTCAGTCTTTCTTTTTCCTCCCCCACTGAGACTGTCTACATCTGTTGGCTTTCTAAGGCTTTTATATATTTTTATTCTGAGTTTGGACAGAGCCTACCACAATGAACTCTTAGTCTAGACTCTCTGGGCTCCTGTGAGCTACTGGAGTACAAACAAAGAATATGGATTTAGAGGGAAACCATATGTTACTTTCAGATCTTGCAATTAGAAACGATAATACTGTCACAAAGACTTTGAACAGGAACTCAGAGGGTCTGTACTCAGCTTTAGCTGCCACAGCCCTCTTGTATGACCACTAGAAAGTCATTTAAGCTTGCTGTTTTCAACTTCTCCTGATCAGCATTCAGTAATACTTTGCCTTGGTTTGAAGTTATAAAGTATTGCAGTAATACAAGCAATACCACTATTTAGATAAAATTGCAGGGAAAATTGTTGATCATTTGGATATGCAGTGGAGAAAACAAGCTTGTTACAAGTAACAGTATCTATGATAGTTAATGTCCGTTCCCATAATGATGGTGATGGTAGAAAATGTCTTTCCAGGGTCTCACCAATATCTCCTTTGCAAACAAGAAAAGTTGAGCTATGAATACATATCTTGGTTTTTGGAGGAGTAGTTCCTCTGAGGATCTTCTGTAATCTGAGAAGTGCAAATGCTCTAACAATCCTTTTCCTATACAGAATTATTTTGGTAAGCAGGCATAGCAGTTTTTTAAAAGGGGAAGTCAGTAGCCTTGAATTATCCATGTTGATTTGACAAAGCCAGTGATGCTGCAGATATAATACACAGCACTGCTGTCACATCACCAAGTGACATCTTTTTATCCAAAGTGAAAATGAAATGTCAAAGTGAAAGAGTTCTGCAAGTCTTCTTGTGCTGTTTTCAAGACAAGTAAAACTCACTTTTGTGCAGTAGAGTAGGTGTTTATCAGAACCTTGCTTTAAATTAGAGGTCATTCAGGTGGCAATGTCTAGTTAAGATTGCCTAACATTATTCTTACCTAAGACCCTGTTGTCAGTTGTTTATAACCTTGCCAAAGATGAGTTGTTTGTCTTGAAATTTTTGAGGCTTTATTGTATTTCCTTCTAGTTGTTTTTGTTTCGAATGATTTTTTTTTTTTTTTTTTTTTTTAAGTTCCAAGAGTTTCTGAGAATATTAGCAGAGGGAATACATCGGTAGTAAATGTTTTAACAAATGCTTTCATGGTATTCCTGTGCTTCCTTGTTTTGGAGAGGCTCTCTCATTTGCCAGGAGGCCTTTCCTGTGGGAGTGTCCTGTTGCTACCTGCGTGAAGACTTTCTCCAAAGGCCAGACTACAATTCTTCAGCTTCTTTGTGCTCAACAGGAACTTCTTTACTTATTAGCAGGTTTTTCTGCCTATTTTGACTTCACTGAAAGATGGCTGCTGCCAACAAGAGTGTATACAAGCCATTGCCAGAGTGAGGCTGACCAAGGTTCCACCAGCACTACTGTGCTTTCTTGGCAATCTTTACCATAAGCTTCTAAAACATAAATCAGAAAACAGAAAGCTGCTGTTACTTGCAGGGAGAAGAGGTTGTGGCTCCTTGTTCAGGATGCAGAAGGATTGGGTGTGGAAAGAAATAGGATTTGATCATTAAGCTAAAATAGGCATACTTTTATTAGGATTCTCAATGGCTGCTATGCTGAGATGTTTGTAAGACTTATATTGTCTTACTCTTGTGGGTTTGACATCGGAATCTTAAACACTTCTTTTAACACAGCTCTTGAAATGGTCACAGAATTCACCATATGCAATGCACAAATAAATTCAGTTCAGTGCTTGCTCTGTGGAGCTTCTTTAATGTTTTAAGCTACCTGCAGAAAAAAAAAAGAAAAAAAAAAGGAAGACAGGCAAATTTCCTCAGTCCATGTAACTTCATTTGCACAAGAAGAAAACACACATATATTTATGTGTCTGTGTGTACACACACATATATATATGTATATGGAGCAAGTAATACTGGGATTGGAATGGATTTATTTTGCCCACCTATTTCTCACCAGCTATTCAAAAGCTAAACAGTACCAAGTCATAGGCAGAGCATAGAAAGAAAGAGCCCTTAAGAGCATTCCTAGTTTTTATGAGGTTGACAATATATGGTTGACACTACTGAGTACCTTGCTTTCCTCTCTGTTTCTCTTGAAATTCTGGAACTGTTAATTTGCTTGTAAACTCCCACAGAAGGAGGGCAGAGGGTATAACAGGTTTTAGCTGTTTTTCTACAGCTTCTATCAGCCAGTTCCTACATGTATGACATGATCATTCTGCCTGCACTGGTCTTGGAGTCTGTCCTGGGACTGCTGTTGCTTTTATTATAGAACTGCCTGAGGTCCAAATGTGTTACAGGTCATACAAGAAGGATATAATGCCAAATGCAATTTACAGGTAAAGAACCAAGTCACTGGGAGATGAAAGTGACTTTTCTCTGCTTAGATATCAATCCACTATAAAAGCTATGATATGAACCAAATCTCAGTCCAGTGCCCTAAATGTATGAACAAACCTCTACTCTGTTACAGCTGATATTCAAATGAAGTTATTGGAAGAGTTTTGTGGCCATGAAAGTACTAAAAATAAAAATATAAATAAATAAATAAATAAATAATTCACACATGGTGTGTATGAGATGAATCACTCTTTCAGCACACGTAGGAAGTCCACAAGGTCAGGTTGTCCCAAGGGGAGACCAGGAAACAATCGGACAGCAGGCAGGTTCAATGCTAGGGTCTTCATTAGGTCGTTCCCACCTGACACCTTCAGTATTAGCTGGATAGCAGTAAGCTGTAGTGTACTACTGCCAGCTATTCCCAAAGAAAATGACCTTCTCTGAAAACAGGATGATGAATATTAAGTCCAAGATCCCAATAATCCCAATAATTTGTACTTATTATTTGTATGTTCTGAAAGGATGGTCCAAGCTTATTTTATTCAAAAATAATTCTTCCCTTAACTAAGACAATCTTCTTATTTGTGAAGTCCTATTTGCTATAGCTCTGTTTGTGCAAGATATAGACGAATCTTATTAGAAATACTGGATTACAGTAGTCATGACAGATTAAAACAATTGCAAGATAAAAATGGACATATTTGCACACTGGAATGTACAAGACTATATTATGACCAAAATCAGCATAACTCCAGATCAGTAACATAGATATACTGATTGCTGTTAGGAAAAAGTCAACATTTAACATATGGTGATATTTGACACATCTTTTTTCTTGAAGTTTTAGAGAAATGTTGAGAATTAAACTACAAATCGTTGTATTGAACAACAAGATTTACTGAAATGAAAAGCTTTTAATAGCACAATAAAATACAGATTTAGGAAGTTCAGTTTTTAACTCTTTAGAGCCAGAAAAATAAGGAAGATTTAAAATATATATGCAACACAATTGCATTAAATCATTTGATCATCAGATGGTCTCATTCTACATCTTAATGAAAGATTAACCTGTGTCTATTCCACCTGGTAGCAATTCTAAAGAAATATTGTACAATCTTCATGTTGAACATAGGAATTTAAGACACAAGACCAACAGTTTGTATTTGGTCACAATTATTTTTTTTCTGAGTCTGAAATAGATACTGATTAGATCATAATTTTATTTCTTTTCTCATGTCATTTTACAATATGTACAACACAATGTCAGATGTGTTTGGGGCAATTTTTAAAATATGGATGCCTCATACAAGGAGGTCTAGGAACAAAAAATATTATGTGATTCTTTTCTGTTCTAAGTAATCCTTCCTTTTCCTTCATGAACAAAGATATGTAACTATACTCAACTTTCCTCATTCAAAGACTCTTCAAGCCATTTTAGTTAGCAATGTTTTTAATACATGTGTTTAAAGGACCTATGTCTAAGTTACTGTTTCAGTCATTTTTAGTGGATTAAACTTCAGACTTTTGAAGTTTTAGGAAATGATTAAGAACCACTAAAAAGATTGTAACTGGTTACGTGTGTGCTTTTTTAAATTGTATGTGTGTTTTGATTTTACTTCATCAGCTCACATAGACTTTTGTTTTTGTGTGACCAAATAAATCATTGAATCACAGAATGGCTAAGGTTCATAGGGACCTCTGGAGGACATCTGGTCCAATCCCTCCATCACAAGCACTTAGGTTGCCCAGGACCATGTCCAGACAGCTTTTGAGGATCTCCAAGGAGGGAGACTCCACAACCTCTCTGGACAACCTGTTCCAGGGCTCCATCCTCTGCACAGCAGAGAAGTGCTTCCTGATGTTCAGATGAAATCTCTTCTGTTCCACTGGGAACATACGTTCCCATTGCCTCTTGTCCTGGCACTGTGCATCACTGAAAAGAGCCTCGCTGTCTTCTTTGCACCCTCCCTGCAGATATTTATACAGGTTGATAAGATCCCATCTGAGCCTCTTCTGCAGGCTTAAGAGTCCCAACTCTCTCAGCCTCTTCTGGAGTAGTACCTGCTCCAATCCCTTGATCATCTTGGTAGCCCTGCATTGGACTCTCTCCAGCCTGTCAAGATCTATTTTTTACTGGGGGGGCAGAAGTGGGCAAAGTACTCCAGATGTGGCTTCACCAATGCTGAGTAGAGGGGAAGGATCACCTCTTTTGACTTGCTGGCTGTACTTTGACTAGTGCAGCCAAGAACAAACTTCAGCCTTCTTAGTGGCAATCATGCTCAGCTTGGTGTCCACCAGGATCCCCCAAAAGCTGCAGGGTTGCTTTCCAGCTGGGTGGTTCCCAGCATGTCCTGGTGCCTGGGGCTGTTCCTCCCCAGGTGAGGGACTACACTTCTCATTGTTGAACTGCAAGATATTTTTGTTATCTCACCTCACCAGTCTGTCAAGGTTCCTCTGGATGTCTGCATGGCCCTCTGGTGAGTCAGCCACTCCCCCAGTTTTGTGTCATCCATGATATGAAATAAAATCAAGCAGTGGCACGCAGCATCTGGAAAATGTATTTGAGAAATCAGTTTTAATGGTTATAATCACAAGCACCACATACGTTTAAACATGGAAATTGTTCTGAGGAGTTCTGAGAAAAGGTAAGTTACTGAAAGAAATAGGATGCTACAGGATTTGTACACCATTTTTCATTCTTCTTGAGTACCTTTTTTTTCCCAGAAATCTAGTATCAGGGTAAATACCATATTGTAATAGGTAGGCCAGTGTTATGCATATTCAGAGCTTTATTCCACCAATAGTTTGACTGACTTTGGTTAATATTCCACTTATGACCTCACTGAACTTGGTAAAACCTTTCATGAAATGAACTGCTGACAAATATGGGAAAGGATATCAGAAACTCATCAGGACAGAGTGTGTGGTGGAGGTATTTCAGCAGTGGTGACTCAGGCTGATACAGATACTCCTTGTGAATGGAGAGCTCTCTCTTTGTGAACATATGCTTAGGAGAAGACCAGGTGAGATGTCACATGGCTGGCCACTGAGATGTGATCTTACCTACTGCCTTAGTCAGCACCCAGAGCAGAAGTCTTTCAGCAACTGTGATTAGGAGCCTGGACTCATGTGCTGAGTCCTAACACCTCCATGCCTCCCTGAGCAAAGGCTGAGACCCAGCAGTCAGATTCCAGTCTGCAGCTTTGTCTGCTCAGTGATTGTGGTTTCAAAATTTGGAGCTTGGTTTCCAACCTGTCTTTGATGAGTTTGGGAGACAGACACAGTAGCATGAAGATAGCTGTCCAGGGCATTCAGGGTATCCACTGCAGAGTCTGAAGCCCTTGCAGTTCACCCACCTTGGGATCTCCAGATGCAAGCCTGTGTTCACTTTCTAGGTTCAATTCCTGTCTGTCTTGTAAAGCTTGGTGTAGTTTGTTTTCTCTTGGTGGATGGCAACCAACACTCACTAGTAGATGCTCACTGAATATTTGAAATACAAGGAAATTCCTGCTGGGACTGGGAGAGTGTCTAATAGTACACCACTAAAACCAACCACCACTTAGAAGGCCAGCACCTACAAGGGTTGATGTATTGTTGCATAAACACCATGCAGCATCTCTCATATTCAGAAAGGGAGCAAATTTGGGGTGTCTTAACGTGGGTGCCAGTAGGTCTCTCAGGTTGTTTGTGCTGTGCAGTGGGCTGTAGCTTTCAGTGGATTCCCTTCCCAAAAGTGGATTAGGAAAAAGAGCTTGTCTTCCTTGTTCACTCTCTGAGATGAATTAGTGGGGGAAGGCAACGCTCCTCCCCTGCTATCTCCCTACAGACTTTGAACAGGTAACTACCTGGAAAAGTCTTTGAATCTCTTAGAGGGAATTCATGGGTCTCCTTTGTCAAGCTGAAAGAAGTGTGTCTGCTCTCACCAGTGCTGAGCAGTGTGACAGCGTGCTACTAAATCTGCTTTTAGCTGCTTCAGAGATATGTGAAGCAAGGAAGAAAGCAGAGTACCAGTGGGTGAGCTTTTAATGGGGTGGGAGACAGACTGCTGCTCTTTTCTCCGTCGTTCTGGAGGCCATCATGAAAAATGTTGCTATTTCCTTCACTCTCCTGAGGTTTTGCACTGTTATTGTACCTTCACTCAAAACTGTCATTCTCCAGGTGTGCCACACTGAGTGATCCCTCATGTGTGTGTATGTCTTTGCAAGTAGGCACGATACACAACACTTTCATCTCTGGTTTGGTGAGGAAAGAACAAGTGCAGCACTCCAGCAGTCTAAAATAAGTCTGCTGTTTTTCTCAACTTGTAGTAGAGTAATAATAGAGCAGAGTCAGAAATACTGATAGGTGATAGGCAGGAGGAGTCACCAGAAATAAATTTCTTAGTTGGAGTTTGGAACACTTTCTGCTTAAAGAAAAGCCATAAACCAGCCCCATGCTAACATTCACTCATTTAACATACTGTATCTGAACATGGGCCTCTAAAATCTCTTTCCTGTAGTGGAATAAAGTTGTCTTTTTTATTTTATTTTATATTATTTTTAATATATTCTGTATCAATATTAGTAATTCCAAGAAATATATGCGAAAAATGTTTCTTGCTACTTGTGTCTTATTGACTGTAACTGCTTCTTATTGTTTCAGATAATGAGATGGAAGTTGTTTTTGCTTCCTTCTAGGCCCCAGATTTTGTATTTTTCTTCTGAAATGTAGTCTAGAAGACTGTACTCTTATTTCAGGACTTAATTTCTTTGGAGGTCATTAAGACTGTTTATTGATCACTGGAAGATGGAATGGTGTTGCCCCTTTAGCCAAGACACTGACATTTGGAAAGTTGGAAGGTAATCACCTCCCCACTTTGCATGGACAATGCTGGACCAGATCTACAGTGACTATGAACCGAAAACAGTTCCCCACCTCTGGCATATTTAACCTGGTTATAAACCGCGGTCAAAGAAGAAGGTTCTGCCCTGCAGTGAATAGGATGGTGGTAGATGAAGAAATGCCATGGCATCTACTATGCTACACAACCAATTCTTAACTGTAGTCATCACATGTCTGCTCAGGAATATATCTCTACATTACTCTATTTTTTTTTTTTTTTTTTTTTTTTTTTTTTTTCAGTTCCTGCATAGACCTGATTTGTTTACTTCACTGGCATAAATTTCATTTCATCCAAACTTCTAATGAAAACAAGTCTGTAACATCAGGATTGTGACAGAAATAATAATTTTGCCTCATAGTACATCCCCTTGAAGATGTGGAGTTTTTTCAGAAATGTTAGTTTGCTCCCCTATTTACATCTTTCATGCTCATTTTTCATTCAGTGGATAGAGCTCCATGGACTGTGGTAGTCATGGAGACTCCTAGCTTTTCAGTGTGTTGCTGGTTGTGGCTACCATCTATAAAAATCTGGGCTTGATACCTGGTAGATGTACAAAGTTGAACTGTAGCTTATATTGAAGACAGTCCCTTTGATTTCAGTGAAGATTCTGTCACAGTAGAAGACTGCTCAGCATGATGATACCTGCTCCTCTGCTTTGTAAGTTTCCATTCTCACTTTTAGGTGGCAATCCTTATCAGCATAGGGATAAGCAAACGTAAATTGCCCAACAAAATCATTGCATTCATGATTGCAGACAACAAGTTCTAGTAGAGCTCTGACAGGACAATTCAATCCTAAGAAGAGAAATAGAGATAATTACAGCTCTCAAGTTAAATTCCATTGAACCTTTTGTATATGTCCTCTTCCTTTTCTGTGGCATCATGTGAAAGCAACTTCACAGGTTATGCATATGACAACAGAATGTGACTCAAGCTTTATAATCTCTCAAAAATTAATTGTTATGTACAGTCAAGTGGGAATTAAGCATCAGTTCCTCTGCCTGTCCATATTAAGACACTTGCTCTGATTTTCAGGCTGTTTTCAGATGGGAAGAAAGGAACCGTATGGAAAAGTAGGCTTTGGATACTTGTAAAAGTGTAGATGCTTATATCAATGTGTCCTTGATAATTTATGTTGCTCTTCTTCATGAGATAAGACATGCTTAGTCTAATAGTCATGGCTATGGAAAGACTTTTTAAAAATTATTTTTAACAAGGAAAAATAAAATAAATGCATACAAACATCTATATCCTTTTAGTAATCCTACACTTAATCTGACTAAGCGGTGCTGATTTTGCATGTGAAAGAAGATGTGCCTTTGACAGGGAGTCTGAGAAAGTGACAATTTAACTGGCAATTCCCCTGTTGCTGCAGAGATCAAAGGCACACTAAAGCTGCTAACCTGGAATATGAAGTGTGCTAGGAAAGTGTGAAGAGAAGCAACAGATACTTCAGGAAAACAGCTACTTTGCAGTATTGCCGAAAGAACTGAATTTGTTCACTTGCTTTTGGCATATCTCCCTGAATTTGACTCAGTGATATTCACCTAGATGCCCTTACAGCATTTTCCATACTTGTTCCTAGGCACCAGTTTTGACAATAATAGTCCAGTAATGCATGTCATTCACACCCAGTATTTGTTATATGAATTCTAGTTCTCCCATACTGTATGGCTCAGTCTTTCAGCTTTGACAATGTTACTGGGCCTTGAAAAAGAGTGCTGGCCCAATGTCCTTCCTCCTTCAGCCCATGATGGAAAGTTGGACCGTGTCCCTTAAACTTTATCAGCAATGGGCCACATGTCCTGCTGATGTAAATGGTACAGCTGCATAGACTTATACAGATCTGGTAATCCTGCCTTTAATTGAGCACACTGAAAGTATCTCTGTTGTAAAAGAAATATTTGCTCTTGGCTGTCAATGCAAAACTGTAGTGAGAGGAAGTGAGTCTCTTCTCCTTATTTAAATGTTTCTCCTTTATTGAAATCATTAGCTGGTCAGATTTTCACTTCATTATTCATTGGACCTTGGTGAGCTGCCCATATGCAGAGCAGCAAGCCAGTCAAGGTTTTCAGAACTGTGGCTTTACCTTGGCAATCCAGACCCATGGAAACATTTTCACAGACCTAACTAAGGATAGGTTCAAACCTTTCAGTACTCTAAAGTGTGCTTTGTACTAGCAGTCAAATGCAGGAAAGACTATCTGCACAGGAGATGGGGAGGTTACTACCCTTTGCCTGCTCCCACCACTACCACCAAATTTGGAGTTGCCCATGGAAAGAAATCAGGCTTTCCTGCAAAATGAATGGTAGAGGAGAAAACAAATCTGATGGGAAGTACAGAATGTTCTTTCTTGTATGAATGACTTAAATTTGTATTGTGCTTTTTCAAAGAGAAACCAACCCTACTTTACAATGAATCAATGAAAATTTGGTAATATGAGCAAATGAGCTTTGAATTCTGCTATTGAGTCTATCAAACTGCAGTATCAGGAACCTTATTGTCTGCATCTTTTTTAAAAGCACAATTTGTTCCTAAGCCACAAATACTCTAAAACTTCAGCCATTTTGAGGAAATCAATAAAAATCATGCAGACAGGTCTCAGAGTATCATTTCAGCCATAAATTATGGGCCTGATGAATCCTATCCCATGGTCATGGTAGACAGCAGAATACCACAGAAGTACAGTAACCTTGTTGCTTTTTATTTCCATTCCATGCGCTGCTTCCAGTGATGGTGAACTGGAGTGTAACTTCAGCTATGAAACTCTTGGCTCTGGAAAACAGGCAACGCTCTTAGTGAAGTAGTTGAAAAAGTACTCTCAGACCAATTGTATACAGCATTTAATTCTGCATATAATTTATCTTTTAAGCATTCTGTCAATTTTTCCATTGAGACAACTCCTTACATTTTCCAAAGCGATTCTTCTAGGCTACGAGCTCTGTTCTTTTCCCAATAGTGGTCTATAATGCTTCTTGCAGCCATAAGGAGCTGATTAATCAGCTTAACCTGACAGCTCTTAAGACAAGTCAGCAAACTGGTAACCTCACAAAAATTCCATCAGACTCCCAACAATCCTGTGCTATAATCTTAGTAATATGGAACCTAATACTCCAGTTCTTGCAGGTTCATCGGCAGTTTGACTTAAACACAAGGACTGCATGCTATGTAAGTAACGCAAAATAACTAGAATCAAAGTTGATTCTGTATTTGAACAAGATCAAAATGTGTGTACAAATATTTTTCCATAGCTTCAGGTGAAGAAGGAAAAGAAAATCCCTATTATTTTACTGAAGAGAAACAGAGGAAGCTGGGTTAAATTTCTTTCTTTCTTTCTTTCTTTCTTTCTTTCTTTCTTTCTT
>NC_048926.1:51816315-51822976 GCF_011077185.1 Oxyura jamaicensis | reverse complement strand
CTCACATCCAGTCACAAGACCTCTGATTGGTGTCGTGTTTTTTGGTTCCTTTCTTTTTTCCTTCCTTCCTTCCTTCCTTCCTTCCTTCCTTTTCTTCTTTCCTCTCTCTCACTGAATTCCTTCACAAAACATTCACAAAACATCTTCTCACCAGCACTCTCCTTTCTGTGTAACCTGGTTTTAGTAGATTTGCTACTACTTCACTCTGAAGGTCACCTAAAACTTTCTACATGTTGTCATGAATGTACGTCCCTCTGTAGTGTACGTGTCTCTGCTAGTTCATCATGTGATAAGGGCCTTCCAGATGGTGTGTGATGATAGCTGTTCACTCACATCCAGTCACAAGACCTCCAATCCCTATATATGCTTGTCCTGATGCTAGGTTAGTCCTTCTCACATGACTGGAGGCCTCCATTTTGGTCAAGTTATGTTTCAAATCAAGACATGTAGTAAATAGGTGATGAGTGTGATGCTATTCTCCCTCTGTAGAAGCCTATGAGACCTGCACGGGTGATGAGACAGTTGGCTTGACACCTATCACTGAAGTGTGAGACTATATGACCTGTGTGAGTATCTCCTTTCTTTGTTTCCTTTCCTCCCTATGGAGAAGCACACAAGCTTAGGTAGATGGCGGAAGCTCAGGATTCTCCTGCATTTCTCTGTCACTGTAGTAACTGAAAAAAGAGTAGATGGAGCCATGAGTACTGAGAACCTGTAGCAGAAAAAAAAGAACAATCATCCAGATTTGTTTTTAAGAAAGGTTCTACATTACCACATTATTTCTGATTCAGGCAAATGATGTCGTCAGAGAGGCAGTAGGAAGAGGTCTGTCTGAAGCAGTGCATATCTATGGATGCAGCAGCATAAAGCTAAAATGTTAGATGGGTTTCCCCCAGAACAGAAGGCCTGGGCAGGAACAGTGGAGGGCTTGGTTCAGAGGTGCATTCTGGGTCTGCTGTGCCCATTTCTATTGAGCATGAAGATCAGTAATTTGTGGAAGAAAAAAAAACAAACTTTGCAATATAGATGAAAGCACTTCCTTAAAGTAAAAAGAAACAAATAAAAATTGACCTTGCAGCAGAAACTTTCTCCAAAATCTGTTTCTGGTGTTCACACTGGAACTACAGGGAATGGAGCCTTTCAAGCATCTTCATGGCAAGTCCTTGAGATCACATGAACCATCCTTTTCTCTTTAAGGAGATTGCAAAGGCTACTGAAATACAGAAGACTATATTATTATTTTTCTTTTCAGTAAACCCATAATGAAGGTACAAAGCAGACCACTGATACAGGAAGTAATACTGGTGAACATACTTCTTATACATGGATAGATGAAGTAGAAACCAAGGCCAGTTTCTTCCTTGCTGCTTTTTGGATCCTACCAACATATTTCTTAGTTTTGCTTAAAACCTGTTGAATGGTTGCTGTGACCAGTTGCTTATTCTTTTAAGTCATCCCCTTTTAATACACAAAACAGGTGGTGCCTGCTCTAAATGAAAAGAGCTATTGTAGTATCCTTTTTGTTTGTTTGTTTGTTTGTTTTGGTTGGTAAATGTGGTTTTAATGGCCTAGGAAAAATATTGACAATTTTGATTGAAAAAGTTTGCATCTCTCAATTTTCTGCTTTTACCACCAACATAAAAATGCTCACAATTTCAGTTTACCAAAACATGGGAATTTTCACAGAATCACAGAATCACAGAATTTCTAGGTTGGAAGAGACCTCAAGATCATCGAGTCCAACCTCTAACCTAACACTAACAGTCCCCACTAAATCATATCCCTAAGCTCTACATCTAAACGTCTTTTGAAGACTTCCAGGGATGGTGACTCCACCACCTCCCTGGGCAGCCTGTTCCAATGCCTCACAACCCTTTCAGTAAAGAAGCTCTTCCTAACATCTGACCTAAAACTCCCCTGGCGCAACTTTAGCCCATTCCCCCTCGTCCTGTCACCAGGCACGTGGGAGAACAGGCCAACCCCCACCTCTCTACAGCCTCCTTTAAGGTATCTGTAGAGAGCGATAAGGTCACCCCTGAGCCTCCTCTTCTCCAGGCTGAACAAGCCCAGCTCCCTCAGCCGCTCCTCGTAGGACTTGTTCTCCAGGCCCCTCACCAGCTTCGTCGCCCTTCTTTGGACCCGCTCAAGCACCTCGATGTCCTTCTTGTAGCGAGGGGCCCAAAACTGAACACAGTACTCGAGGTACGGCCTCACCAGAGCCGAGTACAGGGGGACAATCACCTCCCTAGCCCTGCTGGTCACACTATTTCTGATACAAGCCAGGATGCCGTTGGCCTTCTTGGCCACCTGAGCACACTGCTGGCTCATATTCAGCCGATTGTCCACTATCACTCCCAGGTCCTTCTCGGCCTGGCAGCTCTCCAACCACTCATCTCCCAGCCTGTAGCTCTGCTTGGGATTATTACGCCCCAGGTGCAGGACCCGGCACTTGGCCTTGTTAAACTTCATGCAGTTGACCCCAGCCCATCGGTGCAGCCTATCCAGATCCTCCTGCAGAGCCTTCCTACCCTCGAGCAAATCGACACTCGCACCTAACTTGGTGTCATCTGCAAACTTACTGAGGGTGCACTCAATGCCCTCGTCCAGATCATTGATGAAGATGTTAAAGAGGACCGGCCCCAGCACCGAGCCCTGGGGGACGCCACTAGTGACTGGCCTCCAACTGGATTTGACTCCGTTTACCACAACTCTCTGGGCCCGGCTATCCAGCCAGTTTCTAACCCAACGAAGCGTGCGCCAGTCCAAGCCAAGAGCAGCCAGTTTCTTGAGGAGAATGCTGTGGGAGACGGTGTCAAAAGCCTTGCTGAAGTCAAGGTAGAAATTACTACATTTCCTGTGTAATGAAGTTGTACTGATGTTTTTAAAACCTATTTTGATATTTTTCAGTGATTTTCAATGATAAAATGTACAGAGAAAAAACGTTTCATTACTTGTTTGTTTTAAAGCCATCATTCTAAATTTTTCTGAAGTGAAAACAGCTTTAAAACCTTTTGTAGGTTTTTAACCAGCCCCAGTGGACATGAAAACACAGATCAGCATATGCAAATACATAAATTATGGTACCAGGATAAGGTAAACTCATATTGTGACACATTATTTTTTTTTTTTTTTCTAACAATTTTAGTAATTTACTTGTATGCCTACAGAGTCTTAGAAGACATCCTCTTAATGCTGCTGAAGACTGTTAAGAATAGATAATAACTCTTGGAGAGTCTCCATCACAGGAAGGTATTTAAAAAAAAAAAAAAAGAGATATAATGAACCTCTAATAAGAGTGGTTTTGGTTTTCCTGACACAGTTTTAGGGTAGTGGAGTAGGATGGATAATGGCTTAGTATCTCTGACAGCTCTGTTTTCAAAAAGGAAGGACTTACTTACTAGTCATTTGTAAAACTCAGTAGACTCCAATAATTCAGGAGCAACAAAACTCCTAAAGCTCAGTAGAGGTTGCAAAACACATGGAGCATTCAGGTTAAGTTTTGAGAAATCTAACTCATCCCAACATTGAGGCTACTGTGGTATGTGTAGCTAACAGTTTTCTAGCTGTTAACTTTGAAGAACTTGTTGTTTCCTGGATTACCTGAGAATATAATGGCTTCTCTGCAAGAAGTTATTCTGCACAAAGAGGAGATATGAAGTCAATGTGCAATAATAGCTTAATGCTGAAACAAGCTAGAAGATGAGTCCTCAGTGAGGCCATGATATCTTTTTTTTTCTGTGCTGACAGGGTTACTGTGCATGAGGTGGTACTGCCTTGCTTCTCTTGGCAAAGCTTAGTAACTTCAGCATGCATAAACTTCCTAAACAGAAAAAAAATGGAACCAACTGACATCTGAATAACAGCTTTGCAGTTTTCATTTCCATGGGCAGAAGCTTTACTCTTTGGGACACATATCCTACCAAAAGAAAGATTTGTCCTTGTGGTGAGTTTCCTATGTTGTCTCCTGTTTTCTTCATAACACATTTGTTAGTACACAGGCTGGGTTTAGTTTATGTTTTAATTGTAAAGCAATTTATTGGAGATAAAATAATAAAATTTTATTATATAAAATATAGTAATCTGGGATTTTTTAGGCATCACAAAGGAGTGATTTAGAAAAACTGGAAAATATTGACAGCTTTGACATGATCTTGAAATTAAACTGAAAAAAAAAAAAAAAAAGCCAAAGACAGACTTGCACTACACTCCTCCAGCTAACAAGCTGTTTTATTTATCTATTTACTTTTTTTTTTTTTTTTTTTTTTTTTAATACTGAAGTAGAAGCAATAGGGTCAGCTTTCCCACAAGACACTGAAACCTGATGTTTGTCACAGTCAATTCCACTGAGTGATTTTAGCCTTTCAAATAGAAATAGTTAGGCAATTTATCATTATCTGTTGTTGATATGCTGATCTGTTCCTTCTTGGGTTTATTATTTTTTTTTTCTTAGATTATTGAAAGTTTACAGTAAAAGCTAAAAGTAGTGTTCTAGGCAGAATAATGTAAGTATGTATGTAAAGTAAAAAATTCTCCATTTCTACTAAAGCTTAAACACAATATAGAAACATGCTTACAGTCCCAAACCAAATAAATAAATAAATAATAGTAAGTTAATACAAACTTCTTCATTGGCTGCTGGTGTACGGTGAAAATTACTCTACAGCCTGCATACAGGAGAAAGGCTTCTGAAGTCCAGATATACATGTAAATGACTGTGTAATATTAAGAAATATATTTTATTAGACAGCTTACAGAATTAGGTGTTTTGGTATAATTAACACCATTAAGTCTGATATTGGGGTGTTTTGATGAAATATAATCGCCTTTTTATGGAGAATTCACCTAAAATATCAAGCAGTTTGTTCTGACCTTAAACCTGAGAGACTACTCTTAACTAGTGAAGAAGACTGTTAGTCTTAGCAGACTACTGGAAATCACTGAAAGGGTATTTTGAATTGGGAATGAATGGACTTAACGATTTTTAAATGTACATGAATATCAATATAAAAAGTCAAATTCTAACATGCATAATTAATTCCTATGTGCATAAGAGGTATTTATTTCTATGCAAATGTGTTGAAAAGGCATAAACATTTCAGAAGGTACAACTCAACATTTCTGAAATCATAGTTATTTTTGGTGTTTCATGGCCTGAGTTATAATTTAGAAAGATTCAAAGACCAACCATGATTAGTAGTCACCATGTCTAATGTGTTCAGCTCTACAGTTCTGAGCCAAGAATGAGTGGTATGTGCATACCAGAGCAAATGGGAAAAAAGGTCTGTGAGTACTTATTGAAATTCAAAAGTCAGTTTCAATTCAGTGATGTTCATGGAATGTTCCATTCACTTTTTACATTCAGATTTTGGGCATTTGTGCAAGAAATTACCAACAGCACAATTTTGTCCATTGTGACTTAATATTTAAGTAAATATTTGATAGCATGGTATTCAGTCTTCCAGTCTGGGTTTGGTTGGTTTTATGATCATGACATTCAGTTCCCTCTTTAGATCCCTGTTTAGGTCCCTCTTTGATCCAGTCCCTCCTTAGATGCTTTTTAGTCTTGACGAAGTGTCTGCAGATCAAATTATAAAGACAGGTCTGCCTACTATGTTTTTCTCCTCATTTCCTGCAATTTGGAGTAATCCGATCTTAGGGCTGGGTCACCAGAGATATAAACCATGGATATACCAGCTGAGTATACTTAATAAAGTGATCATACTGGTGAATAAAGTAAAATTGGGTAACAACAACTCTGTCTTAGTATTGGGTACATTGTGATTGCAAATCTACTATAATCTCTCATACTTCTACCTTAGTTTCAAAAATTCTCAAAATTTTAACCTTTTTTTTTTTTTTTTTTTTGTCTGGAAGTTATGGACTCAATGTTGATGGATTTGCATACAAATGGGCAAGCAAAACAGATCTCAGACTGACTGCATTTATGTACAGGATGTCATGAATCTCACATGTCATGAAGTTCAGATTTTTGTAAGTTTGAAAGTTTTTTTTTGAACTCATGCTTCAGCAGAGACAGGATTTTGCCTTTACCATTGGCAAACAGACACGATTGGAGTTGCAGTGGTGGAAGAAACTGCTGAGCCTCAGGTGTAATTTCTAGAATTTGAGTTGTAGTAGTGTTTCTCTAGTTACAGATATGCATATAGACCCTACATATCTGTCAAGGACCAAAAGAGGGTTGAAAGGAGTTTGGTGGGTGATGATATATCTGACAAATGTTCTCTTTGGGAGTGAAAAAAATGTTCTGTTAAAGAAAAGAAGATATCATTTCATAAGGAACTGTGAGGAAATTAATTTTTCAAGGTGTTCATTTAAACTTTGAAAGTTTTTGACATGTGAAAGGCTTAGCAGCTCCATAAAATAGCACAATCTTTTGGTTATGCTGTTACTGTCCATATCAGTCTATTTATATATCTACCTAGGGTTAAGATCAAGGGCATTTTTCAAAAAATTCTTTTAATTCCTGGATTGCAATTCAAGTGAAAATCAAAGATACATAAGAACATTTTGTGACTTGAAGACTTTTCTCTTTTTGATGTTAAAAATGCTGTTGGAGGTCTCTCTTCCTTATCTTATGGTCAGTGCTACTCAGCATGATCTGGATTACTCAATTCTCACTAAAGATTCTTTGGTAGAGAAG